>NC_051287.1:28577807-28767290 GCF_015220745.1 Sebastes umbrosus
TGTCACTCCTCCATGTCTTCCATGTCACTCCTCATTGTCGCTCCTCCATGTCACTACTCCATGTTGATCCTCCATGTCGCTCCTCCTTGCTCATCCATATATCTCCTCCATGTCACTCCAGAATGTCGCTCCTACATGTCACTCCGGAATGTCACTCCAAAATTTAACTCCAGAATGTCACTCCTCCATGTCCCTCCTCCATGTCATTCAATAATGTCATTCCTCCATGTCCTTTCTTCATGTCAATACTCAATGTCAGCCATCCATGTCGATCCTCCATGTCAGTCCTCCATGTCGATCCTCCATGTTGCTCCTCCATGACGCTCCTCTTGTCACTCATCCATGTTACTTTTCCATGATGATCCTCCATGTTGATCTTCCATGTCTCTACTCCATGTAACTCCTCCATTTCTACCATGTCACTGCTCCATATTGTTCCTTCATGTCGATGCTCCATGTGACTACTCCATGTCGATCGTCCATGTCGCTCCTCCTTGATTATCCATATAACTCCTCCCTGTTGCTCCTCCATGTCATTCCAGAATGACGTTTCTAAATGTCACTCCAGAATATCCCTCCAGAATGTATTTCCAGAATATCACTCCACCATGTCCCTCTTCCATTTCACTCCTCCATGTCGATCCGCTATTTAACACTTCCATGTTGCTCCTCCATGTCACTCCTCAATGTCACTCCTCCTTGCTCCACCATATCACTCCTCCATGTCGTTCTTCCATGTCACTCCAGAATGTTACTCCTCCATGTCCGTCATACATGTCGCTCCTCCATGTCATTCCAGAATGTACCTCCAGAATGTCACTCCAGAATGTCACTCCTCCATGTCACTCCATGTCGATCCTCTATTTCGCTCCTCCATGTTGCTCCTCCATGTCACTCCTGCCTTTCTTACGTATCACTCCTCTATGTAACTCCTCCATGTCAATACTACATGTCACTCCTCCATGTCACTCCTCTATGTCAATCCTCCATATCTCTCATCAATTTTACTCCAGAATGTCACTCCAGAATGTCACTCCAGAATGTCGCTCCTCTATGTCACTCCAGAATGTCCCTCCAGAATGTCCCTCCAAAATGTAACTCCTCCATGTCACTCCTCCATGTCTCTCCTCTTTGTCACTCCTCCATGTCACTGCTCAATGTCGATCCTCCATGTCACTCCTCCATTTCTTCCATGTCGACACATCTCGATCCTCCATATTGCTCCTCCTCGCTCATCCATATCACTCCACCATGTCACTCCTCCATGTCACTTAAAAATGTCACTCCAAAATGTCAAACCAGATTTTACTCCAGAATGTCACTCCTCCATGTTGATCCTCAATGTCGATCTTCCATGTCTCTCCTCCATGTTACTCCTCCATCTCTACAATGTAACTCCTCCATGTCGATCCTCCATGTCGATCTTCCATGTCTCTCCTTCATCTCTACCATGTCACTTTTCCATGTCACTCCTCCATGTCGATCAACCTTGACACTCCTCAATGTCGATCCTCTATGTCGCTCCTACATGTCGATCCTCAATGTCACTCCTCCATTTAGATCCTACATGTCACTCCAGAATTTCACTCCAGAATTTAACTGTAGAATGTCACTCCTCCATGTCAGTTTTCCTTGTCAATACTCCATGTCAACTCCTCCTTGTTGATCCTCCATATCGCTCCTCCATGTCGATCCTTCATGTCACTCCTCCATTTAGATCCTACATGTTACTCCTCCATGTCGATCTTCCATATCGCTCCTCCATGTCACTCCAGTATGTTGCTCCACCATGTCCCTCCAGAATGTACCTCCTCGTTGTCAGTCTTCCATGTCGCTCCGCGATGTAGCTCCTCCATGTAGCTGCTCCATGTCGCTCTTCCATTTCACTCCTCCATGTCACTCCTCCAAGTCACTCCTCCATGTTGATCCTCCAGGTCGATACTCCATGTTGCTCCTCCATGACATGTTGCTCCTCCATGTCACTCCTCTCAATCCTCCATGTCGCTCCTCCTTGTCATTCCTCCATATAACTCCAGTGTGTCGCTCCTCCATGTCACTTATTCATGTCGATCCTCCATGTCGCACCTACTTCTTCCTCCATATCACTCCTCCATGTCATTCCTCCATGTAACTCCAGTATGTCGCTCCTCCATGTCACTCCAGAATGTCAATCCAGATTTAACTCCAGAATGTCACTCCAGAATTTAACTCCATATTGTAACTCCTCCATGTCCCTCCTCCATGTCGCTCCTCCATGTCACTCCTCCATGTCACTCCAGAATGTCAATCCAGATTGAACTCCAGAATGTCACTCCTCCATGTCGATCCTCCATGTCGATCTTCCATGTCTCTCCACCATTTCACACCTCCATGTCTCACTTCCATGTCATTCCTCCATGTCGCTCCTCCTTGCTCCTCCATATCACTCCTCCATGTTGCTCCTCCATGTCACTCCAGAATGTTGCTCCTCAATGTCACTCCAGAATGACACTCCAGAATTTAACTCCAGAATGTCACTCCTCCATATCCTTCCTCAGTGTCAATCCTCCATGTCGATCCTCCTTGTCACGTCTCGATGTCGATCCTGCATGTCAGTCCTCAATGTCGCTCCTCAATGTTACCCCACCATTACTCTCCTCCTTGTCACTCCTCCATGAAACTGATCCATGTCAATCTTCCATGTCGATACTCCATGTTGTTCCTCCATATCACTCCTCCATGTCTTCCATGTCACTCCCCCATGTACCTCCTCAATGTCGCTCCAGAATGTCCCTCCAGAATGTCACTCCTCAGTGTCGCTCTTTCATGTCACTACACTATGTTGATCCTCCATGTTGTTCCTCCTTGCTCCTCCATATCCCTCCTCCATCTCACTCCAGAATGTCACTCCAGAATTTAACTCCAGAATGTAACTCCTCCATGTCCTTTCTCCATGTCGATCCTCAATGTCAGTCATCCATGTCTAATCTCCATGTCAGTCCTTCATGTTTGCTCCTCAATGTTGCTCCTCCATGACGCTCCTCTTGTCATTCCTCCATATTGCTACTCCATGTCACTCATCCATGTCTTCCATGTCACTCCCCCATACACCTCCTCCATGTTGCTCCTCCATGTAGATCCTTTATGTTTATCATCCATGTCGATCGTCCATGTCGCTCCTCCATGTCACTCCAAGACATCCCTCCAGAATGTCACACTAGAATGTCACTCCTCCATGTCAGTCCCCCATGTCACTACGCGATGTCGCTCCTCCATGTAGCTCTTCCTTGTCACTCTCCCATGTCACTCCCCCTTGTTACTCCTCCTTGTCACTCCATGTTATTCCTCCATGTCGATCCTCCATGTCTATCTTCCACGTCTCTCCTCCATGTCACTCCTCCATTTCTACCATGTCACTCCTCCATGTCACTCCTCCATGTTGATCCTACATGACACTCCACCATGTTGCTCCTACTTGTTACTCCTTCATGTCGCTCCTCCTTGTCACTCCTCCATGTCACTCCTCCATGTTGCTACTCCATGTCACTCCTCCATGTCTTCCACGTCACTCCCTCATGTACCTCCTCCATGTCGCTCCTCCATGTATATCCTTCATGTTAATCCTCCATGTCGATCTTCCATGTCGCTCCAGAATGTCCCTCCAGAATGTCACTCCTCCCAGTCACTCCTCCATGTCGCTCCTCAATGTCACTCCTCCATGTCCCTCCTACATGTCAATCCTCTATTTCGATCCTCCATGTCACTACACTATGTTGATCCTCCATGTTGCTCCTCCTTGCTCCTCCATATCACTCCTCCATCTCACTCCAGAATGTCCCTCCAAAATTTAACTCCAGAATGTCACTCCTCCATGTCCCTCCTCCATGTTGCTCCTTCATGGCACTCCAGAATGTCCCTCCAGAATGTCACTCAAGAATGTCACTCCTCCATGTCCCTCCTCCATGTGACTCCTCCATGTCGATCCTCCATGTCGATCTTCTATTTCGCTCCTCCATGTCACTCCTCCATGTCACTCCTCCCTTTCTTCTACGTCACTCCTCTATGTAACTCCTCCATGTCAATACTACATGTCACTCCTTCTTGTCACTCCTCCATGTTGCTCCTCCATGTCACTCCTCCATGTTGATCCTCTATGTCAAACTTCCATATCTCTCATCAATGTCACTCCAAAATGTCACTCCAGAATGTTGCTCCTCCATGTTACTCCAGAATGTCCCTCCAAGATGGCCCTCCAAAATGTAACTCTTCCATGTCACTCCTAAATGTCTTCCATGTCGACACATCTCTATCCTCCATGTCGCTCCTCCTTGCTCATGCATATCAATCCACTATGTCACTCCTCCATGTAACTCCAAAATGTCAATCCAGATTTAACTCCAGAATGTCACTCCTCCATGTCAATCCTCAATGTCGAACTTCAATGTCTCTCCTCCATGTCACTCCTCCATCTCTACCATGTCACTCCTCCATGTCGATACTCCATGTCGATCTTCCATGTCTCTCATCCATGTCGATCTTCCATGTCTCTCCTCCATGTCACTCCTCCATCTCTACCATGTCACTCCTCCATGTCACTCCTCCATGTCGATCCACCTTGTCAATACTCCATGTTGATCCTCCATGTCGCTCCCCCATGTCACTCCTCCATGTCACTGCTCCATGTCATCCATGTCACTCCCTTATGTACCTCCTCCATATCTCTCCTCTGTGTCACTCCTCCATGTCACTCCCCCTTGTTCATCCTCCATGTCAGTCCTCCATGTTGCTCCTCGATGTCGCTCCTCCTTATCGATCCTCCATATAGCTCCTCCATGTCGATCCTCCAGGTCACTCCTCCATTTAGATCCTACATGTTACTCCTCAATGTCGATCTTTCATGTCACTCCTCCATGTCGCTCCAATTTGTCACTCCTCCATGTCACTGCTCAATGTCGATCCTCCATGAAACTCCTCCATGTCTTCCATGTTGACACATGTCGATCCTCAATGTCGCTCCTCCTTAATCATCCATATCACTCCACCATGTCACTCCTCCATGTCACTCCAGAATGTCGCTCCTCCATGTCAATCCAGATTTAACTCCATGATGTCAGTCCTCTATGTCGATCCTCCATGTCAATATTCCATGTCGATCCTCCATGTCACTCCTCCATCTCTACCATGTTACTCCTCCTTGTCACTTCTCCATGTCACTCCTACATGTCGATCTTCCATGTCTCTCCTCCATGTCACTCCAGAATGTTGCTCCTCCATGTCACTCCAGAATGTCGCTCCTCCATGTCCCTCCAGAATGTCACTCCACCATGTCCCTCCAGAATGTACCTACTTGTTGTCAGTTCTCATGTCGCTCCGCAGTGTTGCCCAACCATGTAACTCCTCCATGTTGCTCTTCCATGTTGCTTCTCCATGTCACTCCTACATGTCAATCCTCCATGTCACTCCTCCATTTCACTCCTCCTTGTCACTCCAGAATGTCGCTCCTCCATGTCACTCCTCTGTCTTCCATGTCACTCCCCCATCTCACTCCTTCATGTCGATCCTCAATGTAGATCTTCCATTTCTCTCCTCCATGTCACTCCTCCATCTCTACCATGTCACTTCTCCATGTCGATCCACCTTGTCAATACTCCATGTCGATCCTCCATGTCGCTCCTCCATGTCACTCCTCCATGTCACTGCTCAATGTCAATCCTCCATGTCGATCCTCGATGTTGCTTCTCAATTTCACTGCTCCATGTCTTCCATGTCACTCCCCTATGTACCTCCTCCATGTCTCTCCTCCATGTCACTCATCCATGTCACTCCCCCTTGTTGATCCTCCATGTCAGTCCTCCATGTTGCTCCTCGATGTGGCTCCTCCATGTCACTCCCCCATCTCACTCCTTCATGTCGATCCTCAATGTACATCTTCCATGTCTCTCCTCCATGTCACTCCTCCATCTCTACCATGTCACTTCTCCATGTCGATCCACCTTGTCAATACTCCATGTCTATCCTCCTTGTCGCTCCTCCGTGTCGCTCCTCCATGTCACTTTTTTAAATCACTGCTCCATGTCGATACTCCATGTCACTCGTTAATGTCACTACTCCATGTCACTCCTCCATTTCACTCTTCCTTGTCGCTCCTCCATGTCGCTCCTCCTTTCTCCTACATTACACTCCTCCATGTAACTCCTCCATGACCTCCATGTTGATCCACCATGTTGCTCCTCCATGTCACTTCTCCATGTCACTTCTCCCGGTGGCTCCTCTATGTAGATCCTTGATGTCGCTCCTCCATGTCCAATCTCCATGTCACTTCTCCCGGTTGCTCCTCTATGTAGATCCTTGATGTCGCTCCTCCGTGTCACCTCTGCATGTCACTCCTCCATTTCACTCCTCCTTATCGCTCCTCCATGTAGATCCTACATGTCGCTCCTCCATGTCACTCCTACATCTCACTCCTCCATGTTGCTTCTCCATATCGATCCTCCATGTCACTCCTCCAAGTCGTTCCTCCATGTAACTCCTCCGTGTCGATCCTCCATTTTGCTCATCCTTGCTCCTCCATGTCACTCCTCCATGTCACTCCAGAATGTCGATCCTCCATGTAGATCCTCCATGTAAGTCCTCCATGTCGATCATCCATGTCACTCATCCAAGTCACTTCTCCCGGTTTCTCCTCTATGTAGACCCTACATGTTGCTCCTCCATGTCACTTCTCCATGTCACTCCTCCATTTCACTCCTCCATGTCGCTCCTTCCTGATAATCCTCCATGTCACTCCTCCATGTTGCTCCTTCATTTCATTACTCCATGTCGCTCCTCTATGTCACCCCTCCATGTTGATCTACCACGTTGATCCTCACTGTCGCTCCTCCATGTCACTCCTCCATGTCATCCATGACACTACTCCATGTCATGCCTCCATGTCACTCATCCTTACTCCTCCATGACACTCCTCCATGTTGCTCCTCAATGTAGATCCTACATGTCCCTCCTCGATTTCACTCCTCCATCTCTCTCCTCCATGTTGCTTCTCCATGTCGATCCTCCATGTCACTCCTACAAGTCGCTCCTCCATGTCACTCCTCCTTGTCGATCCTCCATTTCGCTCATCCTTGCTCCTCCATGTCACTCCTTCATGTCACTCAAGAATGTCACACCTCCATGTCCCTCCTCCATGTCACTCCTCCATGCAACTCCTCCATGTCGCTCGTCCATGTCGCTTCTCCATGTTGCTTCTCCATGTCACTCCTAAATGCTGCTCCTTCATGTAAATCCTACATGTCGCTCTTCCATGTCACTCCTCAATGTCATTCCTCCATATCACTCATCCATGTCACTCCTCCATGTCCATCGTCCATGTCACTCCTCCATGTCTCTCCTTCATGTCATTCCTCCATTTCAATCCTCCATGTCGCTCCTTAATGTCACTCCTCAATGTCACTCCTCCATGTCGATTCTCAATGTCGCTCCTCCATGTCACTCCTCCATGGTGCTCCTCCATGTAGATCCTATATGTCTCTCCTCCATGTCTATCCTCCATGTCGCTCCTCAATTTCACTCCTCCATGTCACTCCTTCATATCACTGCTCCATGTCGATCCTCCATGTCACTCCTCCAAGTTGCTACTCCATGTCAATCATCCATGTCACTCCTCCATTTCTCTCCTCAATGTCGCTCCTCCATGTTGATTCTCCATGTCACTCCTCCATTTCGCTCCTCCATGTCGCTCCTCCATGTTGATCCTCTATGTCACTCCATGTCGATAATCCATGTCACTCTTCCTTGACGCTCCTCCATGTCGCTCCTCCATGTTGATCCTCCATGTCACTCCTCCATGTTGCTCATCCTTGCTCCTCCATATCACTCCTCGATGCCGCTACTCCATGTCAATCCAGAATCTCCCTCCTCCATGTCGATCCTGCATGTCGCTCCTCTGTGTCACTCCTCCATATCACTGCTTTATGCCGCTCCTCCATGTCTCTACTCCATGTCGCTCCTCCATGTCGCTCCTCCATGTCACTCCTCCATGTCGATCCTCCATGTCGATCCACCATGTCACTATCTCATATCGGTCATCCATGTTCTTCCTCCATGTTGCTCCTCCATATCCCTACTGCATCTAGATCCTTCTTGTCGCTCCTCCATGTTGCTCCTTCATTTCGCTCCTCCATTTCACTACTCCATCTCGATCCTCCATGTCGCTCCTCAATAATGCTCCTCCATGTCATTTCTTCTTGTCATTCCTAAATATCACTCCTCCATGTAACTCCTCCATGTCGCTCCTCCATTGCGCTCCTCCATTTCACTACTTAATCTCGCTCCTCCTTGTTGCTCGTCCATGTCACTCCTCCATGTCGATCCTCCATGTTGTTCATCCTTGCTCCTCCTTGTAAATCCTCCATGTCACTCCTCCATGTTGCTCCTTGATTTCACTGCTCCATGGAGATCCTCCATGTCACTTCTCCATGTCACTCCTCCATGTTGATTCTACATGTCACTCCTCCTTGTCGCTCCTCCATGTCAATCCTCCTTGTCACTCCTCCATGTTGCTCATCCATGTAGATCCTAGATGTCTCTCCATGTCTATCCTCCATGTCGCTCCTCCATTTCACTCCTCCATGTCATTCCTCCATATCACTGCTCCATGTCGATCCTCCATGTCACTTATCCATGTCTTTCCTCAATGTCACTCCTCCATGTCACTCCTTCCTGTGACTCCTCAATGTATCTCCTCCATGTCACTACTCCATGTCTTCCATGACACTCCTCAATGTCACTCCTTAATGTCACTCCTCAATGTCACTCCTCCATGTCGATTCTCCATGTCGCTCCTCTATGTCGATCCTCCATGTTGCTCATCTTTGCTCCTCCATGTCACTCCTCAATGTCGCTACTCCATGTTAATCTAGAATGTCCCTCCTCCATGTCCCTCCTCAATGTCACTTCTCCATGTCACTCCTTAATGTCACTCCTCAATGTCACTCCTCAATGCCGCTACTCCATGTCAATCCAGAATCTCCCTCCTCCATGTCGATCCTGCATGTCACTCCTCTGTGTCACTCCTCCATATCACTGCTTTATGCCGCTCCTCCATGTCTCTACTCCATGTCGCTCCTCCGTGTCGCTCCTCCATGTCACTCCTCCATGTCGCTCCTCCATGTCACTCCAGAATGTCACTACTCCATGTCTCTACTCAATGTATCTCCTCCATGTCACTGCTCCATGTCGATCCTGCATGTCACTCCTCCATGTTGCTCCTCAAGGTCGCTCCTCAATGTTGAGCCTCCATGTCGTTCCTCTATGTCACTCCTCCATTTAGATCCTCCAAGTTACTCCTCCATGTCCCTCCTCCATATCGCTTCTCCATGTCACTCCAGAATTTCACTCCTCCATGTCCCTCCTCTATGTCAATCTTCCATGTCGCTCCTCCATGTCACTCATCCCTTTCTTCCACGTCACACTTCGATGTCACTCATCCATGTCACTCCATGTCGATCTTCCATGTCGATCCTCCATGTCTCTCCTCCATGTCACTCCTCTATGTCTACCATACCACTCCTATATGTCTGTCCACAAAGGCAATCTTCCATGTCTCTCTTCCATGTCACTCCTCCGAGTCTACAATGTCACTCCTCCATGTCACTCCTCCATGTTGATCTTTTATGTCAGTCCTCCATGTCTCTTCTCAATGTCACTCCTCCATGTCGCTCCTATATGTCATTCCTACCTGTCTTCAATGTCACTCCTTACTGTCACTCTATTTTGATCCTCTGTCATTCCTCCATGTCAATCCTACATGTCACTCCTCAATTTAGATCCTCCAAGTTACTCCTCCATGTCCCTCCTCCATGTCACTCCAGAATTTCACTCCTCCATGTCCCTCCTCTATGTCACTCCTCCATGTCAATCCTCTATTTCGCTCCTCCATGTCGCTCCTCCATGTCAATCCTCCCTTTCTTCCAAGTCACACCTCTATGTAACTCCTCCATGTCAATCCTCCATGTCACTCCTTCATGTCATTCCGCCATGTCGCTCCTACATGTCACTCCTCCATGTTGATCCTCAATGTCTCTCCTCCATGTCAGACTTCCATGTCACTGCTCGATGTCACACCTCCATGTCGATCCTCCATTTCGATCCTCCATGCTGATGCACCATGTCACTGCTCCATGTCTTCCATGTCACTCCAGAATGTCGCTCCTCCATGTCACTCCAAAATGTCGCTCCTCCATGTCCCTCCAGAATGTCATTCCTCCATGTCTGTCCTCCAAATCGCTACGTGATGTTGCTCCTCATGTAGCTCCTCCATGTATCTCTGCTATGTTTCTCCTCCATGTCACTCCTCCATCTCGATCCTCCATTTCGCTCCTCCATGTCACTCCAGAATGTCGCTCCGCCTAGTCAGTCCCCCATGTTTATCCTCCATGTTGCTCCTCCTTGCTCCTCCATATCACTCCTCTATGTAACTCCTCCATGTCAACGCTACATGTCACTCCTCCATGTCACTCCGCCATGTCACTCCAGAATGTCACTCCAAAATTTAACTCCAGAATGTTACTCCTCCATGTCCCTCCTCCATTCTATTCCAGAATGTCACTCCAGAATTTACCTCCAGAATGTCTCTCCCCCATATCTTTTCTCCATGTCAATCCTCCACGTCGCTCCTCCATGTCGGTACTCCATGTTGCTCCTCCATGACACTCCTCTTGTTACTCCATGTTACTCCTCCATGACGATCCTCCATGTCGATCTTCCATGTCTCTCCACCATTTCACACCTCCATGTCTCACTTCCATGTCATTCCTCCATGTCGCTCCTCCTTGCTCCTCCATATCACTCCTCCATGTTGCTCCTCCATATCACTCCAGAATGTTGCTCCTCAATGTCACTCCAGAATGACACTCCAGAATTTAACTCCAGAATGTCACTCCTCCATATCCTTCCACAGTGTCAATCCTCCATGTCGATCCTCCTTGTCACGTCTCTATGTAGATCCTGCATGTCAGTCCTCAATGTCGCTCCTCAATGTTACCCCACCATTACTCCTCCATGTCACTCCTGCATGTCGATCCTATGTGTCACTCCTCCATGTCGCTCCTCCATGTCAATCCTCCATGTCACTCCTGCATGTCGATCCTATATGTCTCTCCTCCATGTCAATACTCCATGTCTATGCTCCATTTTGCTGCTCCGTGTCACTCCTCCATGTCACTCCTTCATATCACTGCTCCATGTCGATCCTCCATGTCACTTCTCCATGTCAGTCCTCAATGTCACTCCTCCATGTCACTCCTCCATGTCTATCGTCCTTGTCGCTCATCCATACTCCTCCATGTTACTCTTCCATATCGCTCCTCCATGTCACACCATGATGTCACACCAGAATGTCACTCCTCCATGTCGCTTCTCCATGTCGCTCCTCCATGTCAGTACTCCATGTCGATCCTCCATGTCACTCCTCCATTTCAGTCCTCCATGTTGCTCTTCCATGTAGAACCTACATGTCGCTCCTCCATGTCGATCCTCCATGTCGCTCATCCTTGCTACTCCATGTCACTCCTCCATGTCACTCCAGAATGTCGCTCCTCCATGTCCCTCCTTCATGTGACTCCTCAATGTAACTCCTCCATGTCACTACTCCATGTCTTCCATTACACTCCTCTATGTCACTCCTCCATGTCACTCCTGCATGTTGATCCTACATGTCACTCCTCCATGTCGCTCCTCCATGTCAACCCTCCATGTCTATCCTCCATGTTGCTCCTCCATGGTAGTCCCCCATGTCACTCCTCCATGTCACGTCTCCTTGTCATTCCTCAATGTCACTCCTCCATGTCACTCCTCCATGTCACTTCTTCTTGTCACTCCTCAATATCACTCCTCCATGTCGATCCTCCATGTCGCTAATTCTTGCTCCTCCATTTCAATCATCCATGTCGCTCCTCCATGTCGATCATCCATGTCACTCCTCCTTGTCACTCCTCCATGTCAATCCTCTATGTCACTCCAGAATGTCGCTCCTCCATGTCACTCCAGAATGTCACTCCAGAATGTCAACACAGAAGGTCTCTCCTCCATGTCCCTCCTTCCTGCGTCTACTCAATGTAACTCCTCGACATCACTGCTCCATGTCTTCCATGACACTCCTCCATGTCACTCCTCCATGTCACTCCTGCATGTCGATCATATATGTCACTCCTCCATGTTGCTCCTCCATGTCAATCCTCCATGTCTATGCTCCATGTCGCTCCTCCGTGTCACTCCTCCATGTCACTACTTCATATCACTGCTCCATGTCGATCCTCCATGTCACTTCTCTATGTCAGTCCTCAATGTCACTCCTCCATGTCACTCCTCCATGTCGATCGTCCTTGTCGCTCATCCTTACTCCTCCATGTTACTCTTCCATATCGCTTCTCCATATCAAACCATGATGTCACACCAGAATGTCACTTCCATGTCGCTTCTCCATGTCGCTCCTCCATGTCAGTACTCCATGTCGATCCTCCATGTCACTCCTACATTTCAGTCCTCCATGTTGCTCTTCCATGTAGAACCTACATGTCTTTCCTCCATGTTGATCCTCCATGTCGCTCATCCTTGCTCCTCCATGTCACTCCTCGATGTCGCTACTACATGTCAATCCAGAATGTCCCTCCTCCATGTCCCTCCTCCATGTCATTTCTCCATGTCACTCCTTAATGTCACTCCTCAATGTCACTACTCCATGTCGATTCTCCATGTCGATCCTCTATGTCACTTCTCCATGTAGCTTTTCCATTTCAGTCCTCCATGTCGATCAACAATGTCACTCCTCCATGTCACTCCTCCATGTTGCTCCTCCATGTAGATCCAAGATGTCGCTCCTACATGTCACTTCTCCATGTCGATCCTCCATGTCACTCCTCCAAGTTGATACTCCATGTCACTCCTCCATGTCACTCCAGAATGTCGCTCCTCCATGTCCCTCCTTCCTGTGACTCCTTAATGTAACTCCTCCATGTCACTATTCCATGTCTTCCATGACACTCCTCTATGTCACTCCTCCATGTCACTCCTGCATGTCGATCCTACATGTCACTCCTCCATGTCGCTCCTCCATGTCAATCCTCCATGTCTATCCTCCATGTCGCTCCTGCATGTCGATCCTATATGTCTCTCCTCCATGTCGCTCCTCCATGTCAACCCTCCATGTCTATGCTCCATTTTGCTGCTCCGTGTCACTCCTCCATGTCACTCCTTCATATCACTGCTCCATGTCAATCCTCCATGTCACTTCTCCATGTCAGTCCTCAATGTCAATCCTCCATGTCACTCCTCCATGTCGATCGTCCTTGTCGCTCATCCATACTCCTCCATGTTACTCTTCCATATCGCTCCTCCATGTCACACCATGATGTCACACCAGAATGTCACTCCTCCATGTCGCTTCTCCATGTCGCTCCTCCATGTCAGTACTCCATGTCGATCCTCCATGTCACTCCTCCATTTCAGTCCTCCATGTTGCTCTTCCATGTAGAACCTACATGTCGCTCCTCCATGTCGATCCTCCATGTCGCTCATCCTTGCTACTCCATGTCACTCCTCCATGTCACTCCAGAATGTCGCTCCTCCATGTCCCTCCTTCCTGTGACTCCTCAATGTAACTCCTCCATGTCACTACTCCATGTCTTCCATGACACTCCTCTATGTCACTCCTCCATGTCACTCCTGCATGTCGATCCTACATGTCACTCCTCCATGTCGCTCCTCCATGTCAACCCTCCATGTCTATCCTCCATGTTGCTCCTCCATGTCAGTCCCCCATGTCACTCCTCCATGTCACGTCTCCTTGTCATTCCTCAATGTCACTCCTCCATGTCACTCCTCCATGTCACTTCTTCTTGTCACTCCTCAATATCACTCCTCCATGTCGATCCTCCATGTCGCTAATTCTTGCTCCTCCATTTCAATCATCCATGTCGCTCCTCCATGTCGATCATCCATGTCACTCCTCCTTGTCACTCCTCCATGTCAATCCTCTATGTCACTCCAGAATGTCGCTCCTCCATGTCACTCCAGAATGTCACTCCAGAATGTCAACACAGAAGGTCGCTCCTCCATGTCCCTCCTTCCTGCGTCTACTCAATGTAACTCCTCGACATCACTGCTCCATGTCTTCCATGACACTCCTCCATGTCACTCCTCAATGTCACTCCTGCATGTCGATCATATATGTCACTCCTCCATGTTGCTCCTCCATGTCAATCCTCCATGTCTATGCTCCATGTCGCTCCTCCGTGTCACTCCTCCATGTCACTACTTCATATCACTGCTCCATGTCGATCCTCCATGTCACTTCTCTATGTCAGTCCTCAATGTCACTCCTCCATGTCACTCCTCCATGTCGATCGTCCTTGTCGCTCAGCCTTACTCCTCCATGTTGATCTTCCATATCGCTTCTCCATATCAAACCATGATGTCACACCAGAATGTCACTTCCATGTCGCTTCTCCATGTCGCTCCTCCATGTCAGTACTCCATGTCGATCCTCCATGTCACTCCTACATTTCAGTCCTCCATGTTGCTCTTCCATGTAGAACCTACATGTCTTTCCTCCATGTTGATCCTCCATGTCGCTCATCCTTGCTCCTCCATGTCACTCCTCGATGTCGCTACTACATGTCAATCCAGAATGTCCCTCCTCCATGTCCCTCCTCCATGTCACTTCTCCATGTCACTCCTTAATGTCACTCCTCAATGTCACTCCTCCATGTCGATTCTCCATGTCGATCCTCTATGTATCTTCTCCATGTAGCTTTTCCATTTTAGTCCTCCATGTCGATCAACAATGTCACTCCTCCATGTCACTCCTCCATGTTGCTCCTCCATGTAGATCCAAGATGTCGCTCCTACATGTCACTTCTCCATGTCGATCCTCCATGTCACTCCTCCAAGTTGCTACTCCATGTCACTCCTCCATGTCACTCCAGAATGTCGCTCCTCCATGTCCCTCCTTCCTGTGGCTCCTTAATGTAACTCCTCCATGTCACTACTCCATGTCTTCCATGACACTCCTCTATGTCACTCCTCCATGTCACTCCTGCATGTCGATCCTACATGTCACTCCTCCATGTCGCTCCTCCATGTCAATCCTCCATGTCTATCCTCCATGTCGCTCCTCCATGTCAGTCCCCCATGTCACTCCTCCATGTCACTTCTCCTTGTCATTCCTCAATGTCACTCCTCCATGTCACTTCTTCTTGTCACTCCTCAATATCACTCCTCCATGTCGATCCTCCATGTCGCTAATTCTTGCTCCTCCATTTCAATCATCCATGTCGCTCCTCCATGTCGATCATCCATGTCACTCCTCCTTGTCGCTCCTCCATGTCACTCATCCATGTCTTCCTTGTCACAAAAAAAATCTTCTGTCTTGGATTCCTTGGAAGCTGCTTTAAAACTAGATTTCCTGTGTTGTTTCTTCGATCAAAGAAAGTGCTCCATGTCGATCTTCCATGTCACTCCTCCATGTCACGCCGACATGTCACTGCTCAAGGTCACTCCTCCATGTTAATCCTCTATGTCACTCCAGAATGTCGCTCCTCCATGTCACTCCAGAATGTCACTCCAGAATGTCAAAACAGAAGGTCGCTCCTCCATGTCCCTCCTTCCTGTGACTACTCAATGTAACTCCTCCACGTCACTGCTCCATGTTTTCCATGACACTCCTCCATGTCACTCCTCCATGTCACTCCTGCATGTCGATCATATATGTCACTCCTCCACGTCGCTCCTCCATGTCAATCCTCCATGTCTATGCTCCATGTCGCTCCTCCATGTCACTCCTCCATGTCACTCCTTCATATCACTGCTCCATGTCGATCCTCCATGTCACTTCTCTATGTCAGTCCTCAATGTCACTCCTCCTTGTCACTCCTCCATGTCGATCGTCCTTGTCGCTCATCCTTACTCCTCCATGTTACTCTTCCATATCGCTCCTCCATGTCACACCATGATGTCACACCAGAATGTCACTCCTCCATGTCGCTTCTCCAAGTCGCTCCTCCATGTCAGTACTCCATGTCGATCCTCCATGTCACTCCTCCATTTCAGTCCTCCATGTTGCTCTTCCATGTAGAACCTACATGTCGCTCCTCCATGTCGATCCTCCATGTCGCTCATCCTTGCTACTCCATGTCACTCCTCCATGTCACTCCAGAATGTCGCTCCTCCATGTCCCTCCTTCCTGTGACTCCTCAATGTAACTCCTCCATGTCACTACTCCATGTCTTCCATGACACTCCTCCATGTCGAGCTTCCATGTCACTCCTCCATGTCAGGCCAACATGTCACTGCTCAATGTCACCTCATGTCATTACTCCTTGTCTTCCATGACATTTCTCAATGTCACTCCTCCATGTCACTACTCCATGTCTTCCATGACACTCCTCAATGTCCTCCTTAATGTCACTCCTCAATGTTCCTACTCCATGTCGATTCTCCATGTCACTCCTCTATGTCGCTCCTCCATGTCGATCCTCCATGTTGCTCATCCTTGCTCCTCCATGTCACTCCTCGATGTCGCTACTCCATGTTAATCCAGAATGTCCCTCCTCCATGTCACTTCTCCATGTCACTTCTCCATGTCACTCCTTAATGTCACTCCTCAATGTTACTCCTCCATGTCGATTCTCCATGTCACTCTTCTATGTCGCTTCTCCATGTAGCTTTTCCATTTCAGTCCTCCATATCGATCAACAATGTCACTCCCCCATGTCACTCCGCTATGTTGCTCCTCCATGCAGATCCTAGATGTCGCTCCTCCATGTCGCTTCTCCATGTCGATCCTCCATGTCACTCTTCCAAGTTATTACTCCATGTCACTCCATGTCGATCCACCATGTCACTCATCCTTGCTCCTCCATGTCACTCCTCCATGTCACTCCAGAATGTCGCTCCTCCATGTCACTCCTTCCGGTTTCTCCTCAATGTCACTCCTCCATGTCACTAATCCATGTCTTCCATGACACTCCTCCATGTCACTCCTCCATGTCACTTCTGCATGTCGATCCTACATGTCACTCCTCCATGTCGCTCCTCCATGTCTATCCTCCATGTTGCTCCACCATGTCACTCCTCCATGTCACTCCTCCATGTCACTTCTTCTTGTCACTCCTCCAGGTCACTCATCCATGTCGATCCTCCATGTCGCTCCTCCATGTCACTGCTCCATTTCTCTCCTCCATGTCACTCCTCTATGTCACTCCAGAATGTCGCTCCTCCGTGTCACTCCAGAATGTCACTCCAGAATTTAACTCCAGATTGTTAATCCTCCACTGCTCCATGTCGACTGCTCCATGTCGATCCTCTATTGCGCTTCTCCATGTCATTACTCCCTGTCTTCCACGTCACTCCTCCATTTAACTACTCAATGTCGATACCTCCATGTCACTCCAGAATGTCCCTCCTGAAAGTCACTCCTCCATGTTGACCCTCCATGTCACTCCTCCCTGTCTTCCATATCACTCCTCCATGTCAGTCCTCCATGTTGCTCCTCAATGTTTCTCCTCCTTGTCGATCCTCCATATCGCTTCTCCATGTCAATCCTCCATGTCACTCCTCCATTTAGATCCTACATGTTACTTCTCCATGTCGATCTTCCATGTCAATCCTGAATGTCGCTCCTCCGTGTCACTCCAGAATGTCGCTCCACCCTGTCCCTCCAGAATGTACCTCCTCGTTGTCAGACATCCATGTAGCTCCTCCATGTAGCTCCTCAATGTCGCTCCTCATTGTCGATCCTCAATGTCGCTCCTCCATGTCGATCCTCCATGTCATTCCTCCATGTGGATCCAACATGTTACTCCTCCATGTCGATCTTCGATGTCGCTCCTCCATGTCACTCCAGAATGGCGCTCCTCCATGTCACTCCAGAAAGTCGCTCCAACATGTCGATCCTCCATGTCGATCTTCCATGTCTCTCCTTCATCTCTACCATGTCACTTTTCCATGTCACTCCTCCATGTCGATAAACCTTGACACTCCTCCATGTCGATCCTCTATGTCGCTCCTACATGTCGATCCTCAATGTCACTCCTCCATGTAGATCCTACATGTCACTCCAGAATTTCACACCAGAATTTAACTGTAGAATGTCACTCCTCCATGTCAGTTTTCCTTGTCAATACTCCATGTCGACTCCTCCTTGTTGATCCTCCATATCACTTCTCCATGTTGATCCTTCATGTCACTCCTCTATTTAGATCCTAAATGTTACTCATCCATGTCGATCTTCCATATCGCTCCTCCATGTCATCCCAGAAAGTCGCTCCACCATGTCCCTCCAGAATGTACCTCCTCATTGTCAGTCTTCCATGTCGCTCCGCGATGTAGCTCCTCCATGTAGCTCCTCCATGTCGCTCTTCCATGTCGCTCCTTCATGTCACTCTTCCATGTCGATCCTCCATGTCACTCCTCCATGTCGATCCTTCATGTCGCTCCTCCATTTCACTCCTCCATGTCACTCCTCCAAGTCACTCCTCCATGTTGATCCTCCAGGTCGATACTCCATGTTGCTCCTCCATGTCATGTTGCTCCTCAATGTAACTCCGCTCAATCCTCCATGTCGCTCCTCCATGTAGATCCTTCATGTTATTCCTCCGTGTCGCTCCTCCTTGTCACTCCTCCATGTCACTACTCAATGTCAATTCTCCATGTCAATCCTCCATATCTTCCATGTCACTCCACCGTGTCGCTCCTCCATGTCACTTATTCATGTCGATCCTCCATGTCGCACCTCCTTGTTCCTCCATATCACTCCTCCATGTCATTCCTCCATGTAACTCCAGTATGTCGCTCTTCCATGTCACTCCAGAATGTCAATCCAGATTTAACTCCAGAATGTCACTCCAGAATTTAACTCCAGATTGTAACTCCTCCATATCCCTCCTCCATGTCGCTCCTCCATGTCGCTCCTCCATGTCACTCCTCCATGTCACTCCAGAATGTCAATCCAGATTTAACTCCAGATTGTCACTCCTCCATGTCGATCCTCCATGTCGATCTTCCATGTCTCTCCTCCATGTCACTCCTCCATCTTCACCATGTCATTCCTCCATGTCACTCCTCCAGGTCGATCCACCTTGTTGCTCCTCCATATCGATCCTCCATGTTGCTCCACCATGTCACTCCTCCATGTCACTGCTTCATGTCGATCCTCCATGTCGATCCTCGATGTTGCTCCTCCATTTCACTTCTCCATGTCTTCCATGTCACTACCCTATGTACCTCCTCCATGTAGATGCTTCATGTTATTCCTCTATATCAATCCTCCATATCTGTCATCAATGTCACTCCAGAATGTCCCTCCAGAATGTCCCCCCAAAATGTCACTCCTCCATATGACTCCTCCTTGTCGCTCCTCTTTGTCACTCCTCCATGTCACTGCTCAATGTAGATCCTCCATGTAACTCCTCCATGTCTTCCATGTCGACACATGTCGCTCCTCCTTGTCACTCCTCCATGTTATTCTTTCATGTCAGTCCTCCATGTCTCTTCTCAATGTCGCTCCTCCATGTCGCTCCTCCATGTCACTCCAGAATTTCACTCCTCCATGTCCCTCCTCTATGTCACTCCTCCATGTCAATCCTCTATTTCGCTCCTCCATGTCAATCCTCCCTTTCTTCCACATCACACCTCTATGTAACTCCTCCATGTCAATCCTCCATGTCTCTCCTCCATGTAATTCCGCCATGTCTCTCCTACATGTCACTCCTCCAAGTTGATCCTCAATGTCTCTCCTCCATATCACCCTTCCATGTCACTGCTCAATGTCGCACCTCCATGTCGATCCTCCATTTCGATCCTCCATGCTGATGCACCATGTCACTGCTCCATCTCTTCCATGTCACTCCAGAATGTCGCTCCTCCATGTCACTCCAAAATGTCGCTCCTCCATGTCCCTCCAGAATGTCATTCCTCCATGTCTGTCCTCCAAATCGCTACGTGATGTTGCTCCTCATGTAGCTCCTCCATGTAACTCTACTATGTTTCTCCTCCATGTCACTCCTCCATCTCGATCCTCCATTTCACTCCTCCATGTCACTCCAGAATGTCGCTCCTCCTAGTCAGTCCCCCATGTTTATCCTCCATGTCGCTCCTCCTTGCTCCTCCATATCACTCCTCTATGTAACTCCTCCATGTCAATGCTACATGTCACTCCTCCATGTCACTCCGCCATGTCACTCCAGAATGTCACTCCAAAATTTAACTCCAGAATGTCACTCCACCATGTCACTCCTCCATTCTATTCCAGAATGTCACTCCAGAATTTACCTCCAGAATATCACTCCCCCATATCTTTTCTCCATGTAAATCCTCCACGTTGCTCCTCCATGTCGGTACTCGATGTTGCTCCTCCATGACACTCCTCTTGTTACTCCATGTTACTCCTCCATGACGATCCTCTATGTCTATTTTCCATGTCTCTCCACCATTTCACTCCTCCATGTCTCACTTCCATGTCATTCCTCCATGTTGCTCCTCCTTGCTCCTCCATATCACTCCTCCATGTTGTTCCTCCATGTCACTCCAGAATGTTGCTCCTCAATGTCACTCCAGAACGACACTCCAGAATTTAACTCCAGAATGTCACTCCTCCATATCCTTCCTCAGTGTCAATCCTCCATGTCGATCCTCCTTGTCACGTCTCTATGTCGATCCTGCATGTCAGTCCTCAATGTCGCTCCTCAATGTTACCCCACCATTACACTCCTCCTTGTCACTCCTCCATGAAACTGATCCATGTCAATCTTCCATGTCGATACTCCATGTTGTTCCTCCATATCACTCCTCCATGTCTTCCATGTCACTCCCCATGTACCTTCTCCATTTTGCTCCTCCGTGTCACTCCAGAATGTCCCTCCAAAATTTAACTCCAGAATGTCACTCCTCCATGACCCTCATCCATGTCACTCCAGAATGTCACTCAAGAATTTAACTCCAGAATGTAACTCCTCCATGTCCTTTCTCCATGTCGATCCTCAATGTCAGTCATCCATGTCTAATCTCCATGTCAGTCCTTCATGTTTGCTCCTCAATGTTGCTCCTCCATGACGCTCCTCTTGTCATTCCTCCATATTGATCCTCCATGTCACTCCTCCATGTCGCTTCTCCTTGTCACTCCTCCATGGCATTGATCCATGTCAATCGTCCTTGTTGATCCTCCATATTGCTATTCCATGTCACTCATCCATGTCTTCCATATCACTCCCTCATACACCTCCTCCATGTCGCTCCTCCATGTAGATCCTTTATGTTTATCCTCCATGTCGATCTTCCATGTCGCTCCTCCATGTCACTCCAGAACATCCCTCCAGAATGTCACCCTAGAATGTCACTCCTCCATGTCAGTCCCCCATGTCACTCCGCGATGTCGCTCCTCCATGTAGCTCTTCCATGTCGCTCTCCCATATCACTCCTCCTTGTTACTCCTCCTTGTCACTCCATGTTATTCCTCCATGTCGATCCTCCATGTCTATCTTCCACGTCTCTCCTCCATGTCACTACTCCATTTCTACCATGTCACTCCTCCATGTCACTCATCCATGTTAATCCTACATGACACTCCACCATGTTGCTCCTACTTGTTACTCCTTCATGTCGCTCCTCCTTGTCACTCCTCCATGTCACTCCTCCATGTTGCTACTCCATGTCACTCCTCCATGTCTTCCACGCCACTCCCTCATGTACCTCCTCCATGTTTCTCCTCCATGTAGATCCTTCATGTTAATCCTCCATGTCGATCTTCCATGTCGCTCCAGAATGTCCCTCCAGAATGTCACTCCAGAATGTCACTCCTCCCGGTCAATCCTCCATGTCGTTCCTCAATGTCACTCCTCCATGTCCCCCCTACATGTCAATCCTCTATTTCGATCCTCCATGTCACTACTCCATGTTGCTCCACCATGTCACTCCAGAATGTCGCTCCTCAATGTCACTCCAGTATGTCACGCCGGCATTTAACTCCAGAAAGTCACTCCTCCATGTCCATACTCCATGTCGATCCTCCATGTCGATTCTCCATGTTGTTCCTCCATGTCACTCCTCCATGTCTTCCATGTCACTCCTCATTGTCGCTCCTCCATGTCACTACTCCATGTTGATCCTCCATGTCGCTCCTCCTTGCTCATCCATATATCTCCTCCATGTCACTCCAGAATGTCGCTCCTACATGTCACTCCGGAATGTCACTCCAAAATTTAACTCCAGAATGTCACTCCTCCATGTCCCTCCTCCATGTCATTCAATAATGTCATTCCTCCATGTCCTTTCTTCATGTCAATACTCAATGTCAGCCATCCATGTCGATCCTCCATGTCAGTCCTCCATGTCGCTCCTCAATGTTGCTCATCCACGTCGCTCCTCCATGTCGATCCTCCATGTTGCTCCTCCATGACGCTCCTCTTGTCACTCATCCATGTTACTTTTCCATGATGATCCTCCATGTTGATCTTCCATGTCTCTACTCCATGTAACTCCTCCATTTCTACCATGTCACTGCTCCATATTGTTCCTTCATGTCGATGCTCCATGTGACTACTCCATGTCGATCGTCCATGTCGCTCCTCCTTGATCGTCCATATAACTCCTCCCTGTTGCTCCTCCATGTCATTCCAGAATGCCGTTTCTAAATGTCACTCCAGAATATCCCTCCAGAATGTAACTCCAGAATATCACTCCACCATGTACCTCTTCCATTTCACTCCTCCATGTCGATCCGCTATTTAACACCTCAATGTCACTCCTCCTTGCTCCACCATATCACTCGTCCATGTCGTTCTTCCATGTCACTCCAGAATGTTACTCCTCCATGTCCGTCATACATGTCGCTCCTCCATGTCATTCCAGAATGTCCCTCCAGAATGTCACTCCAGAATGTCACTCCTCCATGTCACTCCATGTCGATCCTCTATTTCGCTCCTCCATGTCGCTCCTCCATGTCACTCCTGCCTTTCTTCCGTATCACTCCTCTATGTAACTCCTCCATGTCAATACTACATGTCACTCCTCCATGTCACTCCTCTATGTCAATCCTCCATATCTCTCATCAATTTCACTCCAGAATGTCAGTCCAGAATGTCGCTCCTCTATGTCACTCCAGAATGTCCCTCCAGAATGTCCCTCCAAAATGTAACTCCTCCATGTCACTCCTCCATGTCGCTCCTCTTTGTCACTCCTCCATGTCACTGCTCAATGTCGATCCTCCATGTCACTCCTCCATTTCTTCCATGTCGACACATCTCGATCCTCCATATTGCTCCTCCTCGCTCATCCATATCACTCCACCATGTCACTCCTCCATGTCACTTAAAAATGTCACTCCAAAATGTCAAACCAGATTTTACTCCAGAATGTTACTCCTCCATGTTGATCCTCCATCTCTACAATGTAACTCCTCCATGTCGATCCTCCATGTCGATCTTCCATGTCTCTCCTCCATGTTACTCCTCCATCTCTACAATGTAACTCCTTCATGTCGATCCTCCATGTCGATCTTCCATGTCTCTCCTCCATGTCACTCCTCCATCTCTACCATGTCACTCCTCTATGTCACTCCTCCATGTCGATCCACCTTATCAATACTCGATGTCGATCCTCCATGTCGCTCCTCCATGTCACTCCTCCATGTCACTGCTCCATGTCGATTCTCCATGTCGATCCTCGATGTTGATCCTCCATATCGCTCCTTCATGTCGATCCTCCAGGTCACTCCTCCATTTAGATCCTACATGTTACTCCTCCATGTCGATCTTCCATGTCACTCCACCTTGTCACTCCTCCATGTCACTCCTCCATGTCGCTCCAATTTGTCACTCCTCCATGTCACTGCTCAATGTCGATCCTCCATGAAACTCCTACATGTCTTCCATGTTGACACATGTCGATCCTCAATGTCGCTCCTCCTTAATCATCCATATTACTCCACCATGTCGCTCCTCCATGTCACTCCAGAATGTCGCTCCTCCATGTCAATCCAGATTTAACTCCAGAATGTCAGTCCTCCATGTCGATCCTCCATGTCAATCTTCCATGTCTATCCTCCATGTCACTCCTCCATCTCTACCATGTCACTCCTCCTTGTCACTCCTCCATGTCGATCAACCTTGACGCTCCACCATGTCGGTCCTCCATGTCAATCTTCCATGTCTCTCCTCCATGTCGATCTTCCATGTCGATCTTCCATGTCTCTCCTCCATGTCACTCCTCCATCTCTACCATGTCACTCCTCCATGTCACTCCAGAATGTCGCTCCTCCATGTCCCTCCTTCCTGTGACTCCTCAATGTAACTCCTCCATGTCACTACTCCATGTCTTCCATGACACTCCTCCATGTCGAGCTTCCATGTCACTCCTCCATGTCACGCCAACATGTCACTGCTCAATGTCACTCCATGTCACTACTCCTTGTCTTCCATGACACTCCTCCATGTCACTCCTCCATGTCAACCCTGCATGTCGATCCTACATGTCACTCCTCCATGTCGCTCCTCCATGTCAATCCTCCATGTCTATCCTCCATGTCGCTCCTCCATGTCACTCCTCAATGTCACTCCTTCATATCACTGCTCAATGTCAATCCTCCATGTCACTTATCCATGTCTTTCCTCAATGTCACTCCTCCATGTCAATCCTCCATGTCGATCGTCCTTGTTGCTCATCCTTACCCCTCCATTTTACTCTTCCATATCGCTCCTCCATGTCACACCAGAATGTCACTCCAGAATGTCACTCTTCCATGTCACTGCTCCATTTCGATCATCCATGTAGAACCTACATGTCGCACCTCCATGTCTCTCATGCTTGCTCCTGCATGTCACTCCTCGATGTCGCTACTCCATGTCAATCCAGAATGTCCCTCCTCCATGTCCCTCCTCCATGTCCCTCCTCCATGTCACTTCTCCATGTCACTCCTTAATGTCACTCCTCAATGTCACTCCTCCATGTCGATTCTCAATGTCGCTCCTCTATGTCCCTTCTCCATGTAGCTTTTCCATTTCAGTCCTCCATGTCGATCAACAATGTCACTCCTCCATGTCACTCCTTCATGTTGCTCCTCCATGTAGATCCTAGATGTCTCTCCTCCATGTCACTTCTCCTTGTCGATCCTCCATGTCACTCTTCCAAGTTGCTACTCCATGTCACTCCTCCATGTCGATCCACCATGTCGCTCATCCTTGCTCCTCCATGTCAATCCTCCATGTCACTCCAGCATGTCGCTCCTCCATGTCACTCCTTCCTGTGACTCCTCAATGTAACTCCTCCATGTCACTACTCCATGTCTTCCATGACACTCCTCAATGTCACTCCTTAATGTCACTCCTCAATGTCACTCCTCCATGTCGATTCTCCATGTCGCTCCTCTATGTCGCTCCTCCATGTCGATCCTCCATGTTGCTCATTCTTGCTCCTCCATGTCACTCCTCAATATCACTCCTCCATGTCGATCCTCCATGTCGCTAATTCTTGCTCCTCCATTTCAATCATCGATGTCGCTCCTCCATGTCGATCATCCATGTCACTTCTTCTTGTCACTCCTCCAGGTCACTCATCCATGTCGATTCCCCATGTCACTCATCCCTCTCACTACGCCATGTCTCTCCTCCATGTCACACCTCCATTTCTCTCCTCCATGTCACTCCTCTATGTCACTCCAGAATGTCGCTCCTCCATGTCACTCCAGAATGTCACTCCAGAATTTAACTCCAGATTGTTAATCCTCCACTGCTCCATGTCTTCTGCTCCATGTCGATCCTCTTTTGCGCTCCTCCATGTCATTACTCCCTGTCTTCCACGTCACTCCTCCATGTAACTACTCAATGTCGATACCTCCATGTCACTACAGAATATCCCTACTGAAAGTCACTCCTCCATGTTGACCTTCCATGTCACTCCTCCCTGTCTTCCATATCACTCCTCCATGTCAGTCCTCCATGTTGCTCCTCAATGTTTATCCTCCTTGTCGATCCTCCATATCGCTCATCCATGTCAATACTCCATGTCACTCCTCCATTTAGATCCTACATGTTACTCCTCCATGTCGATCTTCCATGTCAATCCAGAATGTCGCTCCTCCGTGTCACTCCAGAATGTCGCTCCACCCTGTCCCTCCAGAATGTACCTCCTCGTTGTCAGACATCCATGTAGCTCCTCCATGTAGCTCCTCAATGTCGCTCCTCATTGTCGATCCTCAATGTCGCTCCTCCATGTCGATCCTCCATGTCATTCATCCATGTGGATCCAACATGTTACTCCTCCATGTTGATCTTCAATGTCGCTCCTCCATGTCACTCCAGAATGTCGCTCAAGAATGTCACTCCAGAATGTCACTCCTCCATGTCCCTCCTCCTTGTCATTCCACCATGTTGATCCTCTATTTCGCTCCTCCCTGTCTTCCATGTCAATCCTCCATGTTACTCCTCCATGTCACTCCGCCACATCGCTCCTCCATGTCACTCCTCCATGTTGATCCTCCATGTCGATACTACATGTTGCTCCTCCATGTCACTCCTCCATATCTTACATGTCACTCCACCGTGTCGCTCATCCATGTCACTTATTCATATCGATCCTCCATGTCGTTCCTCCTTGCTCCTCCATATCACTCCTCCATGTCATTCCTCCATGTCACTCCAGAATGTCGCTCCTCCATGTCACTCCAGAATGTCACTCCAGAATTTATCTGCAGAATGTTACTCCTCCATTTCCCTCCTCCATTTCCCTCCTCCATGTCGCTCCTCTATGTCACTCCAGAATGTCCCTCAAGAATGTCACTCCAGAATGTGACTCCTCCATGTTGATCCTCCATGTCAGTCCTCCTCCCTGTCTTCCACGTCAATCCTCCATGTTCCATGTTACTCCTCCATGTCACTCCGCCATGTCGCTCCTCCGTGTCACTGTGCCATGTCGCTCCTCCATGTAACTCCTCCATGTCGATCCTCCATGTCACTCCTCCATGACACACTTCCATGTCACTCCTCCATGTCACTGTTTCATGTCAATCCTCCATTTCGATCCTCAATGTCGATCCTCAATGTCACTCCACCATGTGTTCCATGTCACTCCTCGTGTTGCTCCTCCATGTGACTATTCCATGTCCATCCTCTATGTCTCTCATCCCTGCTACTCCATATCACTCCTCCATGTATCTCCTCCATGTCATCCCAGAATGCCGCTCCTCCATGTCACTCCAGAATGTCTCTCCAGAATTTAACTCCAGAACGTCACTCCTCCATGTCACTCCTCCATGTCAATCCTCTATGTTGATCCTCCATATCACTCCTCCTTGTCACTCCTCCATGTCGATACCTCCATGTCACTCCAGAATGTCCCTCAGGAAAGTCACTCCAGAATGTCACTCCTCCATGTCGATCCTCTATTTCACACCTCCATGTCGCCCCTCCATGTCACTCCTCCCTGTCTTCCATGTCAGTCCTGCATGTAACTCCGCCATGTCGATCCTCCATGTTGCTTCTCCATGTCACTCCAGAATGTCGCTCCTCCATGTCACTCCAGAATATCACTCCAGATTTAACTCCAGAATGTCACTCCTCCATGTCCCTCCTCCATGTTGCTCCTCCATGTCACTCCAAAAAGTCACTCCAAAATTTAACTCCAGAATGTCACTCCTCCATGTCCCTCCTCCATTCTATTCCAGAATGTCACTCAAGAATTTAACTCTAGAATGTCACTCCTCCATGTCCTTTCTTCATGTCAATCCTCCATGTCAGTCCTAATTGTCGATCCTCCATGTCAGTCCTCCATGTCGCTCCTCAATGTTGCTCCTCCACATCGCTCCTCCATGTTGATCTTCCATGTCGATCTTCCATTTCAAGCATGTCACTCCTCCATGTCCGTCCTCCATGTCAATCTTCTATGTCGATCCTCCATGTCACTCCTCCATGTCAATCACCCATGTCAGTCCTCCATGTCACTACTCATTGTTACTCCTTTATGTGGCTCCTCCATGTCGATCCTCCATGTCACTCCTCCTTGTTACTTCTTCATGTCACTCCTCCTTGTCACTACTCCAAGTCACTACTCAATGTCTATCCTCCATGTCACTCCTCCATCTCACTCCTCCCTGTTGATCCTCCATGTCAGTCCTCCTCGTCAATCCTCCATGTGACTGCTCAATGTCGCTCCTCCATGTCGATCCTCCATGTCGCTCCTCCTTGTTACTCCTCCATGTCGCTCTAGAAGATTGCTCCTCCATGCCATTCCAGAATTTCACTCCAGAATTTAACTCCAGAATGTCACTCCTCCATGTCCCTCCTCTATGTCAATCCTCTATGTCCATCCTACATGTCACTCCTTCATGTCACTCCAGAATGTCCCTCCAGAATATCACTCCAGAATGTCAGTCCTCCATGTCCCTCTTCCATGTCGATCCTCCATGTCACTGCTCCATGTCGCTCCTCCATGTCGCCCCTAATTATTCATCCATATCACTCCTCCATGTCACTCTAGAATGTTGCTCCTCCATGTCACTCCAGAAGTCACTCAAGAATTTAACTCCAGAATGTCACTCCTCCATGTACCTCCTCCATGTCAATCGTATATGTCCATCCTCCATATCACTCCTCCACGTCACTCCGGAATGTTCATCCAGAATGTCACTCTAGAATGTAACTCCTTCATATCCCTCCTCCATATGACTCCTCCATGTCGATGTTCAATTTAACACCTCCATTTCGCTCCTACATGTCACTCCTCCATCTCCTATGTCACTCCTCCATGTCGCTCCTCCTTGTTACTACTCCATGTCACTCCATGTCTTCCATGTCACTCCAGAATGTCGCTCCTCCTTGTCCCTCCAGAATGTAATTCCTCCATGTCAGTCCTCCAAATTGCTCCGTGATGTTGCTCCTTATGTAGCTCCTCCATGTAACTCTTCTATGTTTCTCCTCCATGTCACTCCTCCATCTCGATCCTCCATTTCGCTCCTCCATTTCACTCCTCCATGTCACTTGAGAATGTCGCTCCTCCTAGTCACTCCCCCATGTTTATCCTCCATGTTGCTCCTCCTTGCTCCTCCATATAACTCCTCTATGTAACTCCTCCATATCAATGCTACATGTCACTCCGCCATGTAGCTCCTCCATGTCTCTCCTCCATGTCACTCCAGAATGTCGCTCCTCTATGTCACTCCAGAATGTCGCTTCACCATGTCCCTCCAGAATGTACATCCTCATTGTCAGTCTTCCATGTCGCTCCGCGATGTCGCTCCTCCATGTAGCTCCTCCATTTCACTCCTCCATGTCGATCCTCCATGTCACTCCTCCATGTCGATCCTCAATGTCTCTCCATGTCACTCCTCCATGTCAATCCAGAATGTCGCTCCAGAATGCTACTCCTCCAGATGCCTCCTCCATGTCACAGCTCCATGTCGATCCTCTATTTCGCTCCTCCATGTCATTCCTCCCTGTCTTCCACGTCACTCCTCCATGTAACTCCTCCATGTCAATCCTACATGTCACTCCTCCATGTCACTCCACCATGTCGCTCCTCCATGTAGAACTTTCATGTCACTCCTCCATGTCACTGCTCCATGTCGATCCTCCATTTCGATCCTCCATGTTGCTCCACCATGTCACTACTCCATGTCTTCCATGTCACTCCACCATGTCACTCCTCCATGTCTTCCATATCACTCCCCCATGTACCTCCTCCATGTAGATCCTTCATGTTACTCCTCAATGTCAAACCTCCATGTCGCTCCTTCATGTCACTCCTCCGTGTCGCTCCTTATTGTCACTCCTCCATGTCACTACTCAATGTCGACACCTCCATGTCACTCCAGAATGTCCCTCCTGAAAGTTACTCCAGAATGTCACTCCTCCATATTCCTCCTCCATGTCACTCTTCCCTGTCTTCCATATCACTCCTCCATGTCACTCCTCCATGTCGATCATCCTTGTCGCTCCTCCATGTCGCTCCTCCATGTCACTCCTCCATGTTGATTCTCCATGTCACTCCTCCATGTCGATCCTCCATGTCGCTCCACCATGTCGCTCCTCCATGTCACTCCTCCATGTTGAACCTCAATGTCACTCCTCCATGTCACACTTCCATGTCACTGCTCGATGTCGCTCCTCCATGTCGATCCTTCATGTCGCTCCTCCTTGTTACTCCTTCATGTCGCTCCTCCTTGTCACTCCTCCTTGTCACTCATCCATGTCTTCCATGTCACTCCCCCATGTACCTCCACTATGTAGCTCCTCCATGTAGACCCTTCATGTGACTCCTCTATGTCAATCCTCCATATCTCTCAACAATGTCACTCCAGAATGTCGCTCCTCCATGTCACTCCAGAATGTCCCTCCAGAATGTCCCTCCAAAATGTAACTCCTCCGTGTCACTCCTCCATGTCGCTCCTCTTTGTCACTCCTCCATGTCACTGCTCAATATTGATCCTCCATGTCACTCCTCCATGTCTTCCATGTCGACACATGTCGATCCTCCATGTTGCTCCTCCTTGCTCATCCATATCACTCCACCATGTCACTCCAGAATGTCACTACTCCATGTCACTCCAGAACGTCAATCCAGATTTAAGTCCAGAATGTTACTCCTCCATGTCGATTCTCCATGTCGATCTTCTATGTCTCTCCTCCATGTTACTCCTCCATCTCTACCATGTCACTCCTCCATGTCACTCCTCCTTGTCGATCCACCATGTTGCTCGTCCATGTCGATCCTCTATGTAGCTCCTCCATGTCGATCCTCCATGTCACTCCTATATGTAGATCCTACATGTCACTCCAGAATTTTACTCCAGAATTTAACTGTAGAATGTCACTCCTCCATGTCAGTCCTCCTTGTCAATACTCCATGTTGACTCCTCCATGTCGAACCTTCATGTCACTCCTCCATGTCACTCCTCCATGTCGACTCCTCCATGTCGAACCTACATGTCACTCCTCCATGTCACTCCTCCATGTCGATCCTCCATGTCGCTCCTCCATGTCACTGCTCCATGTCGATCCTCCATGTCGATCCTCGATGTTGCTCCTCCATTTTACTGCTCCATGTCTTCCATGTCACTCCACTATTTATCTCCTCCATGTAGCTCCTCCATTTAGATCCTTCATGTTACTCCTCTATGTCAACCCTCCATATCTCTCATCAATGTCACTCCAGAATGTCCCTCCAGAATGTCCCTCCAAAATGTCACTCCTCCATGTCACTGCTCAATGTCGATCCTCCATGTCACTCCTTCATATCACTACTCCATGTCTTCCTTATCGACACATGTCGATCCTCCATGTCGCTCTTCCTTGCTCATCCATATCACTCCACCATGTCACTCCTCCATGTCACTCCAGAATGTCGCTCCTCCATGTCAATACAGATTTAATTCCAGAATGTAATTCCTCCTTGTCAATCCAGATTTAACTCCAGAATGTCACTCCTCCATGTCGATCCTCCATGTCGATCTTACATATCTCTCCTCCATGTCACTCCTCCATGTCACTCCTCCATGTCACTCCTCCATTTAGATCGTACATGTTACTCCTCCATGTCGATCTTCGATGTCGCTCCTCCGTGTCACTCCAGAATGATGCTCCTCCATGTCACTTCAGAAAGTCGCTCCACCATGTCGATCCTCCATGTCGATCTTCCATGTCTCTCCTTCATCTCTACCATGTCACTTTTCCATGTCACTCCTCCATGTCGATCAACCTTGACACTCCTCAATGTCGATCCTCTATGTCGCTCCTACATGTCGATCCTCAATGTCACTCCTCCATGTAGATCCTACATGTCACTCCAGAATTTCACTCCAGAATTTAACTGTAGAATGTCACTCCTTCGTGTCAGTTTTCCTTGTCAATACTCCATGTCGACTCCTCCTTGTTGATCCTCCATATCGCTCCTCCATGTCGATCCTTCATGTCACTCCTCCATTTAGATCCTACATGTTACTCCTCCATGTCGATCTTCCATATCGCTCCTCCATGTCACTCCAGAATGTCGCTCCACCATGTCCCTCCAGAATGTACCTCCTCGTTGTCAGTCTTCCATGTCGCTCCGCGATGTAGCTCATCCATGTTGCTCCTCCATGTCGCTCTTCCATGTCGCTCCTCCATTTCACTCTTCCATGTCGATCCTCCATGTCACTCCTCCATGTCGATCCTTCATGTCGCTCCTCCATTTCACTCCTCCATGTCACTCCTCCAAGTCACTCCTCCATCTTGATCCTCCAGGTCGATACTCCATGTTGCTCCTCCATGTCACTCCTCTCAATCCTCCATGTCGCTCCTCCATGTAGATCCTTCATGTTATTCATCCATGTCACTCCTCCTTGTCACTCCTCCATGTCACTACTCAATGTCAATTCTCCATGTCAATCCTCCATGTCTTCCATGTCACTCCACCGTGTCGCTCATCCATGTCACTTATTCATGTCGATCCTCCATGTCGCACCTCCTTGTTCCTCCATATCACTCCTCCATGTCATTCCTCCATGTAACTCCAGTATGTCGCTCATCCATGTCACTCCAGAATGTCAATCCAGATTTAACTCCAGAATGTCACTCCAGAATTTAACTCCATATTATACCTCCTCCATGTCCCTCCTCCATGTCGCTCCTCCATGTCACTCCTCCATGTCACTCCAGAATGTCAATCCAGATTGAACTGCAGAATGTCACTCCTCCATGTCGCTCATCCATGTCGATCTTCCATGTCTCTCCTCCATGTCACTCCTCCATCTTCACCATGTCAATCCTCCATGTCACTCCTCCAGGTCGATCCACCTTGTTGCTCCTCCATGTCGATCCTCCATGTTGCTCCTCCATGTCACTCCTCCATGTCACTGCTTCATGTCGATCCTCCATGTCGATCCTCGATGTTGCTCCTCCATTTCATTTCTACATGTCTTCCATGTCACTACCCTATGTACCTCCTCCATGTAGATGCTTCATGTTACTCCTCTATGTCAATCCTCCATATCTGTCATCAATATCACTCCAGAATGTCCCTCCAGAATGTCCCCCCAAAATGTCACTCCTCCATATGACTCCTCCATGTCGCTCCTCTTTGTCACTCCTCCATATCTGTCATCAATATCACTCCAGAATGTCCCTCAAGAATGTCACTCCAGAATGTCACTCCTCCATGTCCCTCCTCCTTGTCATTCCACCATGTTGATAATCTATTTCGCTCCTCCATGTCACTCCTCCCTGTCTTCCATGTCAATCCTCCATGTTACTCCTCCATGTCACTCCGCCACATTGCTCCTCCATGTCACTCCTCCATGTTGATCCTCCATGTCGAAACTCCATGTTGCTCCTCCATGTCACTCCTCCATATCTTACATGTCACTCCACCGTGTCGCTCCTCCACGTCACTTATTCATATCGATCCTCCATGTCGTTCCTCCTTGATCCTCCATATCACTCCTCCATGTCATTCCTCCATGTCACTCCAGAATGTCGATACCTCCATGTCACTCCAGAATGTCCCTCCAGAAAGTCACTCCATAATGTCACTCCTCCATGAACCTCCTCCATGTCACTCCTCCATGTCGATCCTCTATTTCACACCTCCATGTCGCCACTCCATTTCACTCCTCCCTGTCTTCAATGTCCCTCCTCCATGTCGATCCTCCATGTCGATCCTCCATGTTGATCTTCCATGTTGCACCTCCATTTCACTCCTCCATGTCTTCCATGTCATTCCTCCATGTCATTCCTCCATGTCGTTCCTCCATGTCGATCCTTCATGTCGATCCTCCATGTCGCTCCTCCTTGTTACTCCTTCATGTTGCTCCTCCTTGTCACTCCTCCATGTTGATCCTCCATGTTATTCCTCCATTTCACTCCTCCATGTCGCTGCTCCATGTCACTCCAGAATGTCACTCCAAAATTTAACTCCAGAATGTCACTCCTCCATGTCCCTCCTCCATTCTATTCCAGAATGTCACTCCAGAATTTAACTCCAGAATGTCACTCCTCCATGTCCTTTCTCCATGTCAATCCTCCATGTCAGTCCTAATTGTCGATCCTCCATGTCAGTCCTCCATGTCACTCCTCAATGTTGCTCCTCCACGTTGCTCCTCCATGTCGATCTTCCATGTCGATCTTCCATGTCAAGCATGTCACTCCTCAATGTCCGTCCTCCATGTCAATCTTCCATGTCGATCCTCCATGTCGATCCTCCATGTCATTCCTCCATGTCAATCACCCATGTCAGTCCTCCATGTCACTACTCATTGTTACTCCTTCATGTGGCTCCTCCATGTCGATCCTCCATGTCACTCCTCCTTGTTACTTCTTCATGTCACTCCTCCTTGTCACTACTCCAAGTCACTACTCAATGTCTATCCTCCATGTCACTCCTCCATCTCACTCCTCCCTGTTGATCCTCCATGTCAGTCCTCCTCGTCAATCCTCCATGTGACTGCTCAATGTCGCTCCTCCATGTCGATCCTCCATGTCACTCCTCCTTGTTACTCCTCCATGTCACTCTAGAATGTTGCTCCTCCATGCCATTCCAGAATGTTGCTCCTCCATGTCCATCCAGAAAGTCATTCTGCAATGTCATTCCTCCAAGTCGATCCATAATGTTGCTCCTCATGTAGCTCCTACATGAAACTCTTCTATGTTTCTCCTCCATGTCACTCCTCCATCTCGATCCTCCATTTTGCTCCTCCATTTCACTCCTCCATGTCACTCCCGAATGTCGCTCCTCCATGTCACTCCAGAATGTCACTTCAGAATTTAACTCCAGAATGTTACTCCACCATGTCCCTCCTCCATGTTGCTCCTCCATGTCACTCCAGAATGTCACTCATCCATGTCACTCCTCCATGTCACTCCTCCATGTCGATCCTCTATTTTGCTCCTCCAGTCGCTCCTCCATGTCACTTCACGTCACACCTCTATGTAACTCTTCCATGTCAATCCTCCATGTCACTCCTCCAGGTCATTCCGCCATGTCGCTCCTCCATGTTGCTCCTCCTTGTTACTACTCCATGTCGCTCCATGTCTTCCATGTCACTCCAGAATGTCGCTCCTCCATGTCTTTCCAGAATGTCGCTCCTCCTTGTCCCTCCAGAATGTAATTCCTCCATGTCAGTCCTCCAAATCGCTCCGTGATGTTGCTCCTTATGTAGCTCCTCCATGTAACTCTTCTATGTTTCTCCTCCATGTCACTCCTACATCTCGATCCTCCATTTCGCTCCTACATTTCACTCCTCCATGTCACTCCAGAATGTCTCTCCTCCTAGTCACTCCCCCATGTTTATCCTCCATGTCGCTCCTCCTTGCTCCTCCATATCACTCCTCTATGTAACTCCTCCATGTCACTCCTCCATGTCACTCTGCCATGTAGCTCCTCCATGTCTCTCCTCCATGTCACTCCAGAATGTCGCTCCTCCATATGACTCCAGAATGTCGCTCCACCATGTCCTTCCAGAATGTACCTCCTCATTGTCAGTCTTCCAAGTCGCTCCACGATGTCGCTCCTCCATGCAGCTCCTCCAATTCACTCCTCCATGTCGATCCTCCATGTCACTCCTCCATGTCGATCCTCCATGTCACTCCTCCATGTCGATCCTCAATGTCTCTCCATGTCACTCCTCCATGTCACTCCAGAATGTCGCTCCAAAATGCTACTACTCCAGATGCCTCCTCCATGTCAATGCTCCATGTCGATCCTCTATTTCGCTCCTCCATGTCATTCCTCCCTGTCTTCCACGTCACTCCTCCATGTAACTCCTCCATGTCAATCCTACATGTCACTCCTCCATGTCACTCCACCATGTCGCTCCTCCATGAAGAACTTTCAAGTCACTCCTCCATGTCACTGCTCCATGTCGATCCTTCATTTCGATCCTCCATGTTGCTCCACCATGTCACTACTCCATGTCTTCCATGTCACTCCACCATGTCACTCCTCCATGTCTTCCATGTCACTCCCCCATGTACCTCCTCCATGTAGATCCTTCATGTTACTCCTCTATGTCAAACCTACATGTCGCTCCATCATGTCACTCCTCCGTGTCGCTCCTCCTTGTCACTCCTCCATGTCACTACTCAATGTCGATACCTCCATGTCACTCCAGAATGTCCCTCCTGAAAGTTACACCAGAATGTCACTCCTCCATATTCCTCCTCCATGTCACTCTTCCCTGTCTTCCATATCACTCCTCCATGTCACTCCTAAATGTCGATCATCCTTGTCACTCCTCCATGTCGCTCCTCCATGTCACTCCTCCATGTTGATTCTCCATGTCACTCCTCCATGTTGATCCTCCATGTCGCTCCACCATGTCGCTCATCCATGTCACTCCAGAATGTCACTCCAGAATTTAACTCCAGAATATAACTCCTCCATGACCTTTCTCCATGTCGATCCTCAATGTCAGTCATCCATGTCTAATCTCCATGTCAGTCCTTCATGTTTGCTCCTCAATGTTGCTCCTCCATGACGCTCCTCTTGTCATTCCTCCATATTGCTACTCCATTTCACTCATCCATGTCTTCCATGTCACTCCCTCATACACCTCCTCCATGTCGCTCCTCCATGTAGATCCTTTATGTTTATCATCCATGTTGATCTTCCATGTTGCTCCTCCATGTCACTCCAGAACATCCCTCCAGAATGTCACCCTAGAATGTCACTCCTCCATGTCAGTCCCCCATGTCACTCCGTGATGTCGCTCCTCCATGTAGCTCTTCCATGTCGCTCACCTATGTCACTCCCACTTGTTACTCCTCCTTGTCACTCCATGTTATTCCTCCATGTCGATCCTCCATGTCACTCCTCCATTTCTACCATGTCACTCCTCCATGTCACTCCTCCATGTTGATCCTACATGACACTCCACCATGTTGCTCCTACTTGTTACTCCTTCATGTCGCTCCTCCTTGTCACTCCTCCATGTCACTCCTCCATGTTGCTACTCCATGTCACTCCTCCATGTCTTCCACATCACTCCCTCATGTAACTCCTCCATGTCGCTCCTCCATGTAGATCCTTCATGTTAATCCTCCATGTCGATCTTCCATGTTGCTCCAGAATATCCCTCCAGAATGTCACTCCAGAATGTCACTCCTCCCGGTCACTCCTCCATGTCGCTACTCAATGTCACTCCTCCATGTCCCTCCTACATGTCAATCCTCAATTTCGATCCTCCATGTCACTACTCCATGTCTTCCATGTCACTCCTCCATGTTGCTCCTCCATGTCACTCCAGAATGTCGCTCCTCAATGTCACTCCAGTATGTCACGCCAGAATTTAACTCCAGAAAGTCACTCCACCATGTCCCTCCTCCATGTTGCTCCTCCATGGCCCTCCAGAATGTCTCTCCAGAATGTCACTCAAGAATGTCACTCCTCCATGTCCCTCATCCATGTCACTCCTCCATGTCAATCCTCCATGTCGATCTACTATTTCGCTCCTCCATGTCACTCCTCCATGTCACTACTCCCTTTCTTCTATGTCACTCCTCTATGTAACTTCTCCATGTCAATACTACATGTCACTCCTTCTTGTCACTCCTCCATGTTGCTCCTCCATGTCACTCCTCCATGTTGATCCTCTATGTTAATCTTCCATATCTCTCATCAATGTCACTCCAAAATGTCACTCCAGAATGTCTCTCCTCCATGTTACTCCAGAATGTCCCTCCAAGATGGCCCTCCAAAATGTAACTCCTCCATGTCACTCCTAAATGTCTTCCTTGTCGACACATCACGATCCTCCATGTTGCTCCTCCTTGCTCATCCATATCAATCCACTATGTCACTCCTCCATGTAACTCCAAAATGTCAATCCAGATTTAACTCCAGAATGTCACTCCTCCATGTCAATCCTCAATGTCGAACTTCCATGTCTCTCCTCCATGTCACTCCTCCATCTCTACCATGTCACTCCTCCATGTCGATCCACCTTGTCAATACTCCATGTCGATCCTCCATGTCGCTACTCCATTTCACTCCTCCATGTCACTGCTCCATATCGATCCTCCATGTCTCTCCTCTGTGTCACTCCTCCATGTCACTCCCCCTTGTTGATCCTCCATGTCAGTCCTCCATGTTGCTCCTCGATGTCGCTCCTCCTTATCGATCCTCCATATCGCTCCTCCATGTCGATCCTCCAGGTCACTCCTCCATTTAGATCCTACATGTTACTCCTCCATGTCGATCTTCCATGTCACTCCTCCATGTTGCTCCAATTTGTCACTCCTCCATGTCACTGCTCAATGTCGATCCTCCATGAAACTCCTCCATGTCTTCCATGTTGACACATGTCGATCCTCTATTTCGCTCCTCCATGTCACACTTACATGTCACTGCTCGATGTCGCTCTTCCATATCGATCCTCCATGTCGCTCTTCCATGTTACTCCTCCTTGTCGCTCCTCCTTGTCACTCCTCCATGATGGAGGATCGACATGGAGCAGTGGCTCCATGCCGATCCTCCATTTTTATCCTCCATGTTGCTCCACCATGTAACTCCTCCATGTCTTCCAATATCACTCCCCCATGTACCTCATCCGTGTCGGTCCTCCATGTGACTATTCCATGTCGATCCTCCATGTTGCTCGTCCCTGCTCATCCACATCACTCCTCCCTGTCACTCCTCCATGTCACTCCTCCATGTCACCCCAGAATGTTGCTTCTCCATGTCACTCCAGAATGTCACTCCAGAATTTGACTCCAGAATGTCACTCTTCCATGTTCCTCCTCCATGTCAATCCTCTATGTAGATCCTCAATATCACTACTCCTTGTCACTCCTCCATGTCGATACCTCCATGTCACTCCAGAATGTCGCTCCAGAAAGTCACTCCAGAATGTCACTCCTACATAAACCTCCACCATGTCACTCCTCCATGTCAATCCTCTATTTCACACCTCCATATCTCCCCTCCATGTCACTCCTTCCTGTCTTCCATGTCACTCCTCCATGTCAACCCTCCGTGTCGATCCTCCATTTCGCTCCACCATGTCAACCCTCCTTGTCACTACTCCAAGTCACTACTCAATGTCGATCCTCCATGTCACACCTCCATGTCTTCCATGTCACTCCTCTGGTTCGATCCTCCATGTCACTCCAGAATGTTACTCCTACATGTCACTCCTCCATGTCACTTCTTCTTGTCACTCCTCAATGTCACTCCTCCATGTCGATACTCCATGTCGGTAATCCTTGCTCCTCCATGTCAATCATCCATGTCGCTCCTCCAAGTTTCTCCTCGATGTCACTCCTCCATGTTGCTCCTCCATGTCGATCATCCATGTCACTCCTCCATGTCGCTCCTCCATGTCACTCCTTCCTGTGACTCCTCAATGTAACTCCTCCATGTCACTAATCCATGTATTCCATGACACTCCTCCATGTCACTCCTCCATGTCACTCCTGCATGTTGATCCTACATGTCACTCCTCCATTTCGCTCCTCCATGTCAATCCTCCATGTCTATCCTCCATGTCGCTCAACCATGTCACTCCTCCATGTCACTCCTCCATAAAACCTCTTCTTGTCTCTCCTCAATGTCACTCCTTCATGTCGATCCTCCATGTCTCTAAGCCTTTGCTCCTCCATGTCAATCATCCATGTCGCTCCTCCAAGTTTCTCCTTGATGTCACTCCTCCATGTCGCTCCTCCATGTCGATCATCCATGTCACTCCTCCATGTCACTCCTCCATGTCGATCCTACATGTCCCTCCCAAATGTCACTCCTCCATGTAACTCCTCCATGAAGCTAATCCATGTCACTCTTCAATGTCACTCTTCCTTGCTCCTCAATGTCACTCCTCCATGTCACTCCTCTATGTCACTCCTCCTTGTCGATCCTCCATGTCACTCCTCCATGTCACTCCTCCATGTCGATCCTCTATGTCACTACTAAAGGTCACTCCTCCATTCACTCCTCCATTCACTCCTTATTGTCACTCCTCCATGTCACTCTTCATTGCTCCTCAATATCACTACTCCATGTCACTCCTCCACGTCGATCCTCCATGTCACTCCTACATGTCACTCCTCCATGTCACTCCTCCATGAAGCTCCTCCATGTTGAGCCTCCATGTTGCCCTTCAATGATACTCCAGAATGTCACTCCTACATAAACCTCATCCATGTCACTCCTCCATGTCACTCTTCCATGTCTCTCATCCATGTCACTCCTCAATGAAACTCTTCCATGTCACTCCTCCATGTCTCTCCTCCTCGTCACTCCTCTATGTCACTCCTCCATGTCACTCTTCCATGTCTCTCATCCATGTCACTCATCCATGTCACTCCTCCATGTCACTCCTTCTTGCTGATCCACGTCGCTCCTCCATGTGACTCCTTCTTGCTGCTCCACTTAGCTCTTCCATGTAACGCCTCTATGTCACTCCTCTATTTCGATCCTCCAACTCACTCCTCTATGTCACTCCTCCATTTCACTCCTCCATATCACGTCACTCCTCTATGTCACTCCTCCATTTCGATTTTCCATTTCACTCCACCATGTCACTCCCCCATGTCGATCATGCATGTTGCTCATCCATGTCACTTCTCCTTGTCACTATTTCTTGCCCCTCCATTTCACTCCTCTATGTCATCCCTTCATGTCACTCCTCAATAACACTCCAACATGTTGAGCCTCCATGTCGCTCCTCAATGTCACTCCTCCATGTCACTCCTCCATGTCACTCCTTCATGTCGCTCCTCCACATCACTCCTCTGTCACTCCTCCATGTCGATCCTCCATGTAACTCCTCCATGTCAATCCTCCATGTCACTCCGACATATACTCCAACATGTCACTCCTCCATGTCACTCATCCATGTCACTCTTCCTTGCTCCTCAATGTCACTCCTCCATGTCACTCCTCTATGTAACTCCTCCATGTCGCTCCTCCTCGTCACTCCTCTATGTCAATCCTCCATGTCACTCTTCCATGTCTCTCATCCATGTCACTCCTCCATGTAACTCCTTCTTGCTGCTCCACCTCGCTCCTCCATGTGACTCCTTCTTGCTGCTCCACTTAGCTCTTCCATGTAACTCCTCTATATCACTCCTCTATTTCGCTCCTCCAACTCACTCCTTTATTTCACTCCTTCATTTCACTCCTCCATATCACGTCACTCCTCTATGTCACTCCTAAATTTCGATTTTCAATTTCACTCCACCATGTCACTCCCCCATGTCAATCCTCCATGTTGCTCCTCCATGTCACTCCTCCTTGTAACTATTTCTTGCCCCTCCATTTCACTCCTCTATGTCATCCCTTCATGTCACTCCTCAATATCACTCCTATATGTTGAGCTGCCATGTCGCTCCTCAATGTCACTCCTCCATGTCGCTCCTCCACATCACTCCTCCATGTCACTCCTCTATGTCACTCCTCCTTGTCGCTCCTCCATGTCACTCCTCCATGTCACTCCTCCACATCACTCCTCTATGTCACTCCTCCATGTCACTCCTCCTTCATGTCACTCCTCCATGTCACTCCTCCATTTCGCTCCTCCATATCGCTCCTCCATGTCGCTCCTCCATGTCAATCCTCCATGTCAATCCTTCATGTAACTCCTCCATGAAGCTCCTCCATGTCACTCCTCCATGTCACTCTTCCTTGCTCCTCAATGTCACTCCTCCATGTCACTCCTCTATGTCACTCCTCCATGTCGCTCCTCCACATCACTCCTCTATGTCACTCCTCCATGTTGAGCCTCCATGTCGCCCTTCAATGATACTCATCCATGTCGCTCCTCCTCGTCACTCCTCTATGTCAATCCTCCATGTCACTCTTCCATGTCTCTCATCCATGTCACTCCTCCATGTAACTCCTCCATGTCACTCCTTCTTGCTGCTCCACCTCGCACCTCCATGTGACTCCTTCTTGCTGCTCCACTTAGCTTTTCCATGTAACTCCTCTATATCACTCCTCTATTTCGCTCCTCCAACTCACTCCTCTATGTCACTCCTCCATGTCACTCCTCCTTGTTACTCCTCCATGTCACTCCTCCATGTCACTCTTCCTTGCTCCTCAATGTCACTCCTCCATGTCACTCCTCCATGTCACTCCTCCTTCTCACTCCTCCATATCACTACTCCATGTCACTCCTCCATGTCACTCCTCCATGTCACTCCTCCTTCTCACTCCTCCATATCACTACTCCATGTCACTCCTCCATGTCACTCTTCCATGTCTCTCATCCATGTCACTCCTCAATGAAACTCATTCATGTCACTCCTCCATGTCACTCCTCCTCGTCACTCCTCTATGTCACTCCTCCATGTCACTCTTCCATGTCACTCCTTCTTGCTGCTCCATGTCGCTCCTCCATGTGACTCCTTGCTGCTCCACTTAGCTCTTCCATGTAACTCCTCTATATCACTCCTCTATTTCGCTCCTCCAACTCACTCCTCTGTCACTCCTCCATATCACGTCACTCCTCTATGTCACTCCTCCATTTCGATTTTCCATTTCACTCCACCATGTCACTCCCCCATGTCGATCATCCATGTTGCTCCTCCATGTCACTCCTCCTTGTCACTATTTCTTGCCCCTCCATTTCACTCCTCTATGTCATCCCTTCATGTCGCTCCTCAATTTCACTCCTCCATGTCGCTGCTCCACATCACTCCTCTATGTCACTCCTCCATGTCGATCCTCCATATAACTCCTCCATGTCAATCCTCCATGTCACTCCTACATATCACTCCAACATGTCACTCCTCCATGTCACTCCTCTATGTCACTCTTCCTTGCTCCTCAATGTCACTCCTCCATGTAACTCCTCTATGTCACTCCTCCATGTCGCTCCTCCACATCACTCCTCTATGTCACTCCTCCATGTTGAGCCTCCATGTTGCCCTTCAATGTCACTCCTCAATATAACTCCTATATGTTGAGCCTCCGTGTTGCATCTCTATGTCACTCCTCCATGACGATCCTTAAATTCACTCCTCCATGTCCGTCTACCATGTCGTTACTCCTTGTCACTACTCCATGTCACTCCTCCATTTCACTCCTCCATGTCACTCTTCCTTGCTCCTCAATGTCACTCCTCCATGTCACTCCTCTATGTCACTCCTCCATATCACTCCTCCATGTCTATCCTCCATGTCGATCCTCCATGTCACTCCTACATGTCACTCCTCCATAAAGCTCCTACATGTCACTCCTACATATCACTCTTCCTTGCTCCTCAATATCACTCCTCCATGACGATCCTTAAATTCACCCCCCCATGTCCGTCTTCCATGTCGTTACTCCTTGTCACTCCTCCATGTCACTCCTCCATGTCACTCCTCTATGTCACTCTTCCTTGCTCCTCAATGTCACTACTCCATGTCACTCCTTCTTGCTTTTCCAAGTCACTCCTCCATGTCACTCCTCTATGTCACTCCTCCATGTTCAGCCTCCAAGTCGCCCTTCAATATTACTCCTCAATGTCACTCCTCCATGTCACTCCTCTATGTCACTCCTCTATGTCGCTCCTCCACATCACTCCTCTATGTCACTCCTCCATGTTGAGCCTCCATGTCGCCCTTCAATGATACTCCTCCATGTCGCTCTTCCTCGTCACTCCTCTATGTCAATCCTCCATGTCACTCTTCCATGTCTCTCATCCATGTCACTCCTCCATGTCATTCCTACACGGCACTCCTCCATGTCACTCCTCCATGTCACTCCTCCATGAAGCTCCTCCATGTCACTCCTCTATGTCACTCCTCCATGTCACATCTCCATATCACTCCAACTTCTCACTCCTCCATGTCAACCCTCCATGTCACTCCTCAATGAAACTCCTCCATGTCACTCCTCCATGTCACTCCTCCTCGTCACTCCTCCATGTCACTCCTCTATGTCACTCCTCCATCTCGCTACTGCACATCACTCCTCTATGTCACTCCTCCATGTTGAGCCTCCATGTCGCCCTTCAATGATACTCATCCATGTCACTCCTCCATGTCACTCCTACATGTCGATCCTCTGTCACTCCTACAAGTCACTCCTCCATGTCACTCCTCCATGAAGCTCCTCCATGTCACTCCTCCATGTCACTCTTCCTTGCTCCTCAATGTCACTCCTCCATGTCACTCCTCTATGTCACTCCTCCATGTCACTCCTCCATGTCACTCCTCAATGAAGCTCCTTCATGTCACTCCTCTATGTCACTCTTCCTTGCTCCTCAATGTCACTCCTCTATGTCAATCCTCCATGTCGCTCCTCCACATCACTCCTCTATGTCACTCCTCCATGTCACTCCTCCTTCATGTCACTCCTCCATGTCACTCCTCCATTTTGCTCCTCCATATCGTTCCTCCATGTCGCTCCTCCATTTCACTCCTTCATATCACTCCAACATGTCACTCCTCCATGTCACTCTTCCTTGCTTCTCAATGTCACTCCTCCATGTCACTCCTCTATGACTATCCTTAAATAAACTCCTCCATGTCCGTCTTCCATGTTGCTCCTCCATGTCACTCTGTGTCACTCCTCTATGTCACTCCTCCATGTTGAGCCTCCATGTCGCCCTTCAATGTCACTCCTCAATATCACTCCTATATGTCGATCCTCCATGTAACTCCTCCATGTCAATCCTCCATGTCACTCCTATATATCACTCCAACATGTCACTTCTCCATGTCACTCTTCCATGTAACTCTTCCTTGCTCCTCAATGTCACTCCTCCATGTCACTCCTCTATGTCACTCCTCCATATCACTACTCCAAGTCTATCCTTCATGTCGATCCTCCATGTCGATCCTACATGTCACTCCTCCATCTCGCTCCTTCATATCACTGCTCCATGTCGATCCTCCATGTCACTTCTCCATGTCAGTCCTCAATGTCACTCCTCCATTTCACTACTCCATGTCGATCATCCATGTCGCTCATCCTTACTCCTCCATGTTACTCTTCCATATAGCTCCTCCATGTCACACCAGGATGTCACTCCAGAATGTCACTCCTCCATGTCGCTTCTCCATGTCGTTCCTCCATGTCAGTCCTCTATGTCGATCCTCCATGTCACTCCTCCATTTCACACCTTCATGTTGCACTTCCATGTAGAACCTCCATGTCGCTCCTCCATGTCGATCCTCCTTGTCACTCTTACATGTCACTCCAGAATGTCATTCCAGAATGTCACTCAGGAATGTCACTCCTCCCTCTCACTCCTTCATGTCGCTTCTCCTAGTCACTCCAAAATGTCCCTCCTCCATGTCCCTCCTCCAAGTAGCTCCTCCATGTCACTGCTTCATGTCACTCCTCCATGTTTCTACTCCATTTCTCTTCTCCATGTCACTCGTCCATTTCGATCCCCCATGTCACTCATCCCTCTCACTATGCCATGTCTCTCCTCCATGTCACTCCTCCATTTCTCTCCTCCATGTTGCTCCTCCATGTAGATCCTAAATGTCACTCATCCTTGCTCCTCCATGTCGCTCCTCCATGTCACTTCTTCTTGACACTTCTCAATGTCACTTCTCCATGTCACTCCTCCATATCAATCCTCCATGTCACTCCTCCATGTCAATCCACCATGTCACTCATCCTTGCTCCTCCATGTCACTCCTCCATGTCACTCCAGAATGTTGCTCCTCCATGTCCCTCCTTCCTGTGACTCCTCAATGTAATTCTTCCATGTCACTCCTCCATGTCACTCCTGCATATCTATCCTCCATGTCGCTCATACTTGCTCCTCCATGTCACTCCAGAATGTCACTCCTACATGTCAATCCAGAATGTCACTCCAGAATGTCAACCCATAATGTAGCTCCTCCATGTCCCTCCTTCATGTCATTCCTCCAAGTTGCTACTCCATGTCTCTCCTCCATGTCGATCCACCATGTCGCTCATCCTTGCTCATCCTTGCTCCTCCATGTTACTCCTCCATTTCACTCCAGAATGTCAATCCAGAATGTCAAACCAGAATGTCGCTCCTCCATGTCACTTCTCCATGTCACTCCTCCATATCAAACCTCCATGTAACTCCTCCATGTCGATCCACCATGTCGCTCATCCTTGCTCCTCCATTTCACTCCTCCATGTCACTCCAGAATTTCGCTCCTCCATTTCACTCTAGAATGTCAACCCAGAATGTCAACCCAGAATTTCGCTCCTTCATGTCCCTCCTTACTGTGACTCCTCCATGTAATTCCTCCATGTCACTCCTCCATGTCTTCCATGTCACTTCTGCATGTCGATCCTACATGTCACTACTCCATGTGGCTCCTCCATGTAACTCCTTCCTTGTCGCTCATCCTTACTCCTACATGTCACTCCTCCATGTTACTCCAGAATGTTCTCCTCCATATCCCTCTTCCATTTAGCTCCTCAATGTAGCTCCTCAAGGTCACCCCTACATCTTGATCCTCCAAGTCACTCCTCAAAGTCATCCATGACACTACTCCATGTCACGCCTCCATGTCACTCCTCCATGTCGATCCACCAGGTCACTCCTTCATGTCGCTCCTCCATCTCAAACCTCCATGTCTATCCTCCATGTCGCTCATCCATTTCACTCATCCATCTCACTCCTCCATGTTGCTTCTCCATATTGATCCTCCATGTCACACCTACAAGTTGCTCCTCTATGTCTCTCCTCCGTGTCGCTCCTCCATGTCGCTCCTCCTTCCTCCTCCATGTCACTCCTCCATGTCGATCCACCATGTCCCTAATTCTTTCTCCTCAATGTCACTCCTCCATGTCACTCCTCCATGTCACTCCTGCATGTCGATCCTACATGTCACTCCTCCATGTCACTTCTTCTTCTAACTCCTCAATGTCACTCCTCCATGTCGATCCTCCATGTCGCTTATCCTTGTTCCTCCATGTCAATCATCCAAGTCGCTCCTCCATGTCACTCCTCCATGTCGCTCCTCCATGTCACTCCTCCATATCACTCCACCATGTCACTCCAGAATGTCACAACTCCATGTCACTCCAGAATGTCAATCCAGATTTAACTCCAGAATGTTACTCCTCCATGTATATTCTCCATATCGATCTTCTATGTCTCTCCTCCATGTCACTCCTCCATCTCTACCATGTCACTCTTACATGTCACTCCTCCTTGTCGATCCACCATGTTGCTCCTCTATGTCGATCCTCTATGTAGCTCCTCCATGTCGATCCTCCATATCACTCCTACATGTAGATCGTACACATCACTCCTCCATATCAATCCACCTTGTTGCTCCTCCATGTCGATCCTCTATGTAGCTCCTCCATGTCGCTCCTCCATGTCACTGCTCCATGTCACTGCTCCATGTCGATCCTACATGTCGATCCTCGATGTTGCTCCTCCATTTCACTGCTCCATGTCTTCCATGTCACTACACTATTTACCTCCTCCATGTAACTCCTCCATTTAGATCCTTCATGTTACTACTCTGTCAACCCTCCATATCTCTCATCAATGTCACTCCAGAATGTCCCTCCAGAATGTCTCTACAAAATGTCACTCCTCCATGTCACTGCTCAATGTCGATCCTCCATGTCACTCCTTCATGTCACTCCTCCATGTCTTCCTTATCGACACATGTCGATCCTCCATGTCGCTCTTCCTTGCTCATCCATATCACTCCACCATGTCACTCATCCATGTCACTCCAGAATGTCGCTCCTCCATGTCAATACAGATTTAATTCCAGAATGTCGCTCCTCCATGTCAATCCAGATTTAACTCCAGAATGTCACTCCTCCATGTCGATCCTCCATGTCGATCTTACATATCTCTCCTCCATGTCACTCCTCCATGTCACTCTTCCATGTCGATCAAACTTGACACTCCTCCATGTCGATCCTCTATGTCGCTCCTCCATGTCGATCCTCCATGTTACTCCTCCATGTAGATGCCTACACTCCAGAATTTCACACCAGAATTTAACTGTAGAATGTCACTCCTCCATGTCAGTCCTCCTTGTCAATATTCCATGTCAACTCCTCCTTGTTGATCCTCCATATCGCTCCTCCATGTCGATCTTCATGTCACTGCTGCATTTCGATCGTACATGTTACTCCTCCATGTCGATCTTCGATGTCGCTCCTCCTTGTCACTCCAGAATGGCACTCCTCCATGTCACTCTAGACAGTCGCTCCACCATGTCGATCCTCCATGTCAATCTTCCAGGTCTCTCCTTCATCTCTACCATGTCACTTTTCCATGTCACTCCTCCATGTTGATCAACCTTGACACTCCTCCATGTCGATCCTCTATGTCGCTCCTACATGTCGATCCTCAATGTCACTCCTCCATGTAGATCCTACATGTCACTCCAGAATTTCACTCCAGAATTTAACTGTAGAATGTTACTCGTCCATGTCAGTTTTCCTTGTCAATACTCCATGTCGACTCCTCCTTGTTGATCCTCCATATCGCTCCTCAATGTTGATCCTTCATGTCACTCCTCCATTTAGATCCTACATGTTACTCCTCCATGTCGATCTTCCATATCGCTACTCCATGTCACTCCAGAATGTCGCTCCACCATGTCCCTCCAGAATGTACCTCCTCGTTATCAGTCTTCCATGTCGCTCCGCGATGTAGCTCCTCCATGTAGCTCCTCCATGTCGCTCTTCCATGTCGCTCCTCCATGTCACTCTTCCATGTCGATCCTCCATGTCACTCCTCCATGTCGATCCTTCATGTCGCTACTCCATTTCACTCATCCATGTCACTCCTCCAAGTCACTCCTCTATGTTGATCCTCCAGGTCGATACTCCATGTTGCTCCTCCATGTCATGTTGCTCCTCCATGTCACTCCTCTCAATCCTCCATGTCGCTCCTCCATGTAGATCATTCATGTTATTCCTCCGTGTTGCTCCTCCTTGACACTCCTCCATGTCACTACTCAATGTCAATTCTCCATGTCAATCCTCCATATCTTCCATGTCACTCCACCGTGTCACTCCTCCATGTCACTTATTCATGTCGATCCTCCATGTCGCACCTCCTTGTTCCTCCATATCACTCCTCCATGTCCCTCCTCCATGTCGCTCCTCCATGTCCCTCCTCCATGTCACTCCAGAATGTCAATCCAGATTTAACTCCAGAATGTCACTCCTCCATGTCGATCCTCCATGTCGATCTTCCATGTCTCTCCTCCATGTCACTCCTCCATCTTCACCATGTCATTCCTCCATGTCACTCCTCCAGGTCGATCCACCTTGTTGCTCCTCCATGTCGATCCTCCATGTTGCTCCTCCATATCACTCCTCCATGTCACTGCTTCATGTCGATCCTCCATGTCGATCCTCGGTGTTGCTCCTCCATTTCACTTCTCCATGTCTTCCATGTCATTACCCTATGTACCTCCTCCATGTAGATGCTTCATGTTACTCCTCTATGTCAATCCTCCATATCTGTCATCAATGTCACTCCAGAATGTCCCTCCAGAATGTCCCCCAAAAATGTCACTCCTAGATAAGACTCCTCCATGTCGCTCCTCTTTGTCACTCCTCCATGTCACTGCTCAATGTCGATCCTCCATGTCACTCCTCCATGTCTTCCATGTCGACACATGTCGATCCTCCATGTCGTTCCTCCTTGCTAATCCATATCACTCCACCATGTCGCTCATCCATGTCACTCCAGAATGTCGCTCCTCCATGTCAATCCAGATTTAACTCCAGAATGTCCTCAATGTTACTCCAGAATGTCACTCCTCCATGTCACTCCAGAATGTCACTCCACCATGTCCCTCCAGCATGTACTTCCTTGTTGTCAGTCCTCCATGTCGCTCCGCAATGTTGCTCCTCCATGTAGCTCCTCCATGTCGTTCTTCCATGTTGCTACTCCATGTCACTCCTCCATGTCGATCGTCCATGTCACTCCTCCATGTCGATCCTCCATGTCGCTTATCCTTGCTCCTCCATGTCAATCATCCAAGTCGCTCCTCCATGTCACTCCTCCATGACGCTCCTCCATGTCACTCCTCCATATCAATCCTCCATGTCGCTCCTCCATGTTGAACATCCATATCACTCCTCCATGTCGATCATCCATGTCAATCCTCCTTGTCGCTCCTCCATGTCACTCATCCATGTCGCTCCTCCATGTCACTCCTCCATATCAATCCTCCATGTCGCTCCTCCATGTCGATCATCCATGTCACTCCTCCTTGTTGCTCCTTCATGTCACTCCTCCATGTCGCTCCTCCATGTCGCTCCTCCATCTTATTCCTCCATGTCGCTCCTCCGTGTCGATCATCCATGTCTCTTCTCCATGTCTATTATCCATTTCACTCCTCCTTGGCACTCCTCCATGTCACTCCTCCATTTCGCTCCTCCAAGTCACTCTTCCATGTTGATCCTCCATGTCACTCCTCCTTGTCGCTCCTCCTTCCTCCTCCATGTCACTCCTCCATGTCGATCCTCCATGTTGCTACTCCATGTAGATCCTAGATGTCGCTCCTCCATGTCGCTTCTCCATGTCGATCCTCCATGTCACTCCTCCATGTCTATCACCATGTCCCTCATCCTTGCTCCTCCATGTCACTCCTCCATGTCACTCCAGAATGTTGCTCCTCTATGTCCCTCCTTCCTGTGACTCCTCAATGTAACTCCTCCATGTCACTCCTCCATGTCACTCCAGAATGTCAACCCAGAATGTCGCTCCTCTTTGTCCCTCCTTCCTGTGACTCCTCCATATAACTTCTCCATGTAACTCCTCCATGTCACTCCTCCATGTTTTCCATGACAATCCTCCATGTCACTCATCCATGCCACTCCTGCATGCCGATCCTACATGTCACTCCTCCATGTCGCTCCTCCATGTCAATCCTCCATGTCTATCCTCCATGTCGCTCCTCAATGTAACTCCTCCATGTCACTCCTCCATGTGGATCCTCAATGTCGCTAATCCTTGCTCCTCCATGTCAATCATCCCTGTCGCTCCTCCAAGTATCTCCTCCATGTCACTCCTCCATGACACTTCTCAATGTCGCATCCATGTCACTCCTCCATGTCACTACTCCATGACAGTCCTCAATGTCGATCTTCCATGTTGCTCCGCCTTGCTCCTCCATGGTGATCCTCTATGTCAATCTTCCATGTCGATCCATCATGTCGCTCATCCATGCTCCTCCATGTCACTCCTCCATGTCACTCCAGAATTTCGCTCATCCATGTCACTCTAGAATGTAAATCCAGAATGTCAACCTAGAATGTTGCTCCTCCATGTCCCTCTTTCCTGTGACTCCTCCATGTAATTCCTCAATGTCACACCTCCATGTCTTCCATAACACTCCTCCTTGTCACACCTCCATGTCACTCCTGCATGTCGATCCTACATGTCACTCCTCCATTGCGCTCCTCCATGTCACTCCTCCATGTCACTCCTTCATATCGCTGCTCCATATCGATCCTCCTTGCTCCTCCATGTCACTCCTCCATCTCGATCCTGATGTTGATCTTTCATTTCACTCCTCCATGTCAATCCTACATGTCGATTCTCTATGTAGATCCTACATGTCGCTCCTCCATGTCACTCATCCATGTCTTCCTTGTCACTCCTCCATGTCGATCTTCCATGTCACTCCTCCCTGTCACGCCAACATGTCACTGCTCAATGTCACTCCTTCATGTCACTACTCCTTGTCTTCCATGACACTCCTCCAAGTCACTCCTCCATGTCACCCCTGCATGTCGATCCTACATGTCACTCCTCCATGTCGCTCCTCCATGTCAATCCTCCATGTCTATCCTCCATTGCGCTCCTCCATGTCACTCCTCCATGTCACTCCTTCATTTCACTGCTCCATGTCGATCCCCCATGTCACTTATCCATGTCTTTCCTCAATGTCACTTCTCCATGTCACTCCTCCATGTTGATCGTCCTTGTCGCTCATCCTTACCCCTCTATTTTACTCTTCCATATCGCTCCTCCATGTCAACCTAGAATGTCACTACAGAATGTCACTCTTAAATGTCACTGCTCCATTTCGATCCTCCTTGTAGAACCTACATGTCGCTACTCCATGTCTTTCATCCTTGCTCCTGCATGTCACTCATCGATGTCGCTACTCCATGTCAATTCAGAATGTCCCTCCTCCATGTCCCTCCTCCATGTCACTTCTCCATGTCATTCCTTAATGTCACTCCTCAATGTCACTCCTCCATGTCGATTCTCAATGTCGCTCCTCCATGTCACTCCTCCATGGTGCTCCTCCATGTAGATCCTAGATGTCTCTCCTCCACTGCTCCATGTCGACTGCTCCATGTCGATCCTCTATTGCGCTCCTCCATATCATTACTCCCTGTCTTCCACGTCACTCCTCCATGTAACTACTCAATGTCGATACCTCCATGTCACTCCAGAATGTCCATCCTGAAAGTCACTCCTCCATGTTGACCCTCCATATCACTCCTCCCTGTCTTCCATATCACTCCTCCATGTCAGTCCTCCATGTTGCTCATCAATGTTTCTCCTCCTTGTCGATCCTCCATATCGCTCCTCCATGTCAATCCTCCATTTCACTCCTCCATTTAGATCCTACATGTTACTCCTCCATGTCGATCTTCCATTTCGCTCCTCCATGTCACTCCAGAATGTTGCTATTCCATGTCACTCCAGAATGTCGCTCCACCATGTTTATCCAGAATGAACCTCCTCGTCGTCAGTCTTCCATGTCGCTCCGTGATGTCGCTCCTCCATGTAGATCCTCCATGTCGCTCTTCCATGTCGCTCCTCCTAGTCACTCCTCCATGTCAATCCTCCATGTCGCTCCTCCATTTCACTCCTCCATGTCCATCCTCCTTGTCACTCCACCATGTTGATCCTCTATTTCGCTCCTCCATGTCACTCCTGTCTTCCACGTCAATCCTCCATGTCGATCCTGCATGTGGCTCCTCCATGTCACTCCTCCATGTCACTGCTTCATGCCGCTCCTCCATGTCTCTACTCCATGTCTATCCTCCATGTCGCTCATCCATGCTCCTCTATGTCACTCCTTTATGTCGCTCCTCCTTTTCACTCCTCCATGTCCCTCCTCCATGTCCCTCCTCCAAGTCACTCTGCCATGTCACTCCTTAATGTCACTCCTCAATGTCACTCCTCCATGTCGATCCTCCATGTCACTCCTCCATGTCACTCCTTAATGTCACTCCTCAATGTCACTCCTCCATGTCGATCCTCCATGTCACTCCTCCATGTCACTCCTCCATGTCGCTCCTCCATGTTGCTTCTCCATGTCACTCCTCCATGTCACTCCAGAATGTCACTCCAGAATGTCACCCAGTATGTAGCTCCTCCTTGTACCTCCCTCTTGTCACTACTCCAAGTTTCTACTCCTTGTCTCTCCTCCATGTCGATCCTCCATGTCACTCCTCCATCTCGATCTTGATGTTAATCCTTCATTTCACTCCTCCATGTCGATCCTACATGTCGATCCTCTATGACGATCCTACATGTCGCTCCTCCATGTCACTCATCCATGTCTTCCTTGTCACTCCTCTATGTCGATCCACCATGTCGCTCATCCTTGCTCATTCTTGCTCCTCCATGACACTCCTCCATGTCACTCCAGAATGTCACTCCAGAATGTCAACCGAGAATGTTGCTACTCCATGTCCCTACTTCCTGTCACTCCTCCATGTCGATCATCCATGTCAATCCTCCTTGTCGCTCCTCCATGTCGCTCCTCATTCCTCCTCCATGTCACTCCTCCATGTCGATCCTCCATGTCACTCCTCCAAGTTAATACTCCATGTCACTCCTCCATGTCGATCCACAATGTCCCTTATCCTTTCTCCTCAATGTCACTCCTCCATGTCACTCCAGAATGTCGCTCCTCTAGGTCCCTCCTTCCTGTGACTCCTCAATGTAACTCCTCCATGTCACTACTCCATGTCTTCCATGACACTCCTCCATGTAACTACTCTATGTCACTCCTGCATGTCAATCCTACATGTCATTCCTCCATGTCGCTCCTCCATGTCAATCCTCCATGTCACTCCTCCATGTCACTTCTTCTTGTCACTACTCAATGTCACTCCTCCATGTCACTCCTCCATGTCGATCCTCCATGTCGCTTATCCTTGCTCCTCCATGTCAATCATCCATGTCACTTCTCCATGTCACTACTCCTGGTCTTCCATGACACTCCTCCATGTCACTCCTCCATGTCAATCCTCCATGTCTATCCTCCATGTCGCTACTCCATGTCACTCCTCCATGTCAATCCTCCATGTCTATCCTCCATGTCGATCCTACATGTCACTCCTCCATGTCGCTCCTCCATGTCAATCCTCCATGTCTATCCTCCATGTCGCTACTCCATGTCACTCCTCCATGTTGCTCCTCCATGTCGCTCCTCCATATCAATCCTCCATATCGCTCCTCCATGTCGATCATCCATGTCACTCCTCCATGTCGATCATCCATGTCACTCCTTGTCGCTCCTCCATGTCCCTCCTCCATGTCGCTCCTCCATGTCACTCCTCCATATCAATCTTCCATTTCGCTCCTCCATGTCGATCATCCATGTCACTCCTCCTTGTCGCTACCCCATGTCACTCCTCCATGTCGCTCCTCCATGTTGCTCCTCCATCTCAATCCTCCATGTCGCTCCTCTGTGTCGATCATCCATGTCACTTCTCCATGTCTATCATCCATTTCACTCCTCCTTGGTGCTCCTCCATGTCACTCCTCCATTTCGGTCCTCCAAGTCACTCTTCCATGTTGATCCTCGATGTCACTCCTCCATGTCGCTCCTCCTTCCTCCTCCATGTCACTCCTCCATGTCGATCCTCCATGTTTCTCCTCCATGTAGATCCTAGATGTCGCTCCTCCATGTCGCTTCTCCATGTCGATCCTCCAAATCACTCCTCCAACTTGCTACTCCATGTCACTACTCCATGTTGATCCACCATGTCCCTCATCCTTGTTCCTCCATGTCACTCCTCCATGTCACTCCAGAATGTTGATCCTCTATGTACCTCCTTCCTGTGACTCCTCAATGTAACACCTCCATGTCACTACTCCATGTCTTCAATGACACTCCTCAATGTCACTACTTAATGTCACTCCTCAATGTCACTCCTCCATGTCAATTCTCCATGTCGCTCCTATATGTCGCTCCTCAATGTCGATCCTCCATGTTGCTCATCCTTGCTCCTCCATGTCACTCCTCGATGTCGCTACTCCATGTTAATCCAGAATGTCCCTTCTCCATGTCCCTCCTCCATGTCACTTCTCCATGTCACTCCTTAATGTCACTCCTCAATGTCACTCCTCCATGTCGATTCTCCATGTCGCTCCTCTATGTCGCTTCTCCATGTAGCTTTTCCATTTCAGTCCTCCATATCGATCAACAATGTCACTCCTCCTTGTCGCTCCTCCATGTCACTCCTCCATTTCTCTCCTCCATGTTGCTCCTCCATGTTGATCCTCCAGGTCACTCCTCCATTTCGCTCCTCCATGTTGCTCCTCCATGTTGATCCTCCATGTCACTCCTCCATGTCGATAATCCATGTCAATCTTCCTTGACGCTCCTCCATGTCGCTCCTCCATGTTGATCCTCCATATCACTCCTCCATGTTGCTCATCCTTGCTCCTCCATGTCACTCCTCGATGCCGCTACTCCATGTCAATCCAGAATCTCCCTCCTCCATGTCGATCCTGCATGTCGCTCCTCCATGTCACTCCTCCATATCACTGCTTCATGCCGCTCCTCCATGTCTCTACTCCATGTCGATCCTCCATGTCGCTCCTCCTTGTCACTCCAAAATGTACCTCCTCCTTTGACCTTCTCCAAGTCACTCCTCTATGTCACTCCTTAATGTCACTCCTCAATGTTACTCCTCCATGTCGATGTTCCATGTCACTCCTCCATGTCACTCCTCCATGTTGCTCCTCCATGTCACTTCTCCATGTCACTCCAGAATGTCGCTCCTCCATGTCACTCCAGTATATCACTCTAGATTTAACTCCAGAATGTCACTCCTCCATGTCACTGCTTGATGTCGCTCCTCCATGTCGATCATCCATGTCACTACTCCTTGTCGCTCCTCCATGTCCCTCCTCCATGTCGCTCCTCCATGTCACTCCTCCATATCAATCTTCCATTTTGCTCCTCCATGTCGATCATCCATGTCACTCCTCCTTGTCGCTCTCCCATGTCACTCCTCCATGTCGCTCCTCCATGTTGCTCCTCCATCTCAATCCTCCATGTTGCTCCTCCATGTCGATCATCCATGTCATTTCTCCATGTCTATCATCCATTTCACTCCTCCTTGGTGCTCCTCCATGTTACTCCTCCATTTCGGTCCTCCAAGTCACTCTTCCATGTTGATCCTCGATGTCACTCCTCCATGTCGCTCCTCCTTCCTCCTCCATGTCACTCCTCCATGTCGATCCTCCATGTTGCTCCTCCATGTAGATCCTAGATGTCGCTCCTCCATGTCGCTTCTCCATGTCGATCCTCCAAATCACTCCTCCAACTTGCTACTCCATGTCACTACTCCATGTCGATCCACCATGTCCCTCATCCTTGCTCCTCCATGTCACTCCTCCATGTCACTCCTCCATGTTGCTCCTCCATGTCGCTTCTCCATGTCACTCCAGAATATCACTCTAGATTTAACTCCAGAATGTCACTCCTCCATGTCACTGCTTGATGTCGCTCCTCCATGTCGATCCTCCATATCGCTCCTCCTTGTTACTCCTCCACATCGATCCTCCATTTCGATCCTCCATGTTGCTCCACCATGTCACTCCTCCATGTCGCTACTCCATGTCACTCCTCCATGTCTTCCATGTCGACACATGTTGATCCTCCATGTCGCTCCTCCTTGCTCATCCATATCACTCCACCATGTTGCTCCTCCATGTCACTCCAGAATGTCGCTCCTCCATGTCAATCCAGATTTAACTCCAGAATGTCACTCCTCCATGTCGATCTTCCATGTCTCTCCTCCATGTCACTCCTCCATCTCTACCATGTCACTCCTCCATGTCATTTCTCCATGTCGATCAACCTTGACACTCCTCCATGTCGATCCTCTATGTCGCTCCTCCATGTCGATCCTCCATATCAATCCTCCATGTAGATCCTACATGTCACTCCAGAATTTCACTCCAGAATTTAACTGTAGGATGTCACTCCTCCATGTCAGTCCTCCTTGTCCATGTCGACTCCTCCATGTTGATCCTCCATGTCAGTCCTCCATGTTGCTCCTCAATGTCACTCCTCCTTTTCGATCCTCCATGTCTATCCTACATGTCACTCCTCCATTTAGATCCTACATGTTACTCCTCCATGTCGATCTTCCATTTCGCTCCTCCATGTCACTCCAGAATGTTGCTATTCCATGTCACTCCAGAATGTCGCTCCACCATGTTCATCCAGAATGTACCTCCTCATTGTCAGTCTTCCATGTCGCTCCGCTATGTAGCTCCTCCATGTAGCTCCTCCATGTCGCTCTTCCATGTCGCTCCTCCATGTCACTCTTCCATGTCGATCCTCCATGTCACTCCTCCATGTCACTCCTCCAAGTCACTCCTTCATGTTATTCCTCCGTGTCGCTCCTCCTTGTCAATTCTCCATGTCAATCCTCCATGTCCTCCATGTCACTTATTCATGTCGATCCTCCATGTCACACCAACTTGTTCCTCCATATCACTCCTCCATGTCATTCCACCATGTAACTGCAGTATGTCGCTCCTCCATGTCACTCCAGAATGTCAATCCAGATTTAACTCCAGAATGTCACTCCAGAATTTAACTCCATATTGTAACTCCTCCATGTCCCTCCACCATGTCGCTCCTCCATGTCACTCCTCCATGTCACTCCAGAATGTCAATCCAGATTGAACTCCAGAATGTCACTCCTCCATGTCGATCCTCCATGTCGATCTTCCATGTCTCTCCTCCATGTCACTCCTCCATCTTCACCATGTCATTCCTCCATGTCACTCCTCCAGGTCGATCCACCTTGTTGCTCCTCCATGTCGATCCTCCATGTTGCTCCTCCATGTCACTCCTCCATGTCACTGCTTCATGTCGATCCTCCATGTCGATCCTCGATGTTGCTCTCCATTTCATTTCTCCATGTCTTCCATGTCACTACCCTATGTACCTCCTCCATGTAGATTCTTCATGTTACTCCTCTTTGTCAATCCTCCATATCTGTCAACAATATCACTCCAGAATGTCCCTCCAGAATGTCCCCCCAAAATGTCACTCCTCCATATGACTCCTCCATGTCGCTCCTCTTTGTCAATCCTCCATGTCACTGCTCAATGTCGATCCTCCATGTCACTCCTCCATGTCTTCCATGTCGACACATGTCGCTCCTCCTTGTCACTCCTCCATGTCACTAATCAATTTCGATCCTCCATGTCACTCCTCCATGTCTTCCATGTCACTCCCCCATTTACCTCCTCCATGTCATTCCTCCATTTAGGTCCTTCATGTTGCTCCTCGATGTCACTCCAGAATTTAACTCCAGAATGTCTCTCCAGAATGTCACTCCTCCCAGTCACTTCTCCATGTCACTCCTCAATGTCGATTCTCCGTGTTGCTCCTCTGTGCTCCTCAATATCACTCATCCATGTCGCTCCTCCATGTCACTCCAGAATGTCACTACTCCATGTCTCTACTCAATGTATCTCCTCCATGTCACTGCTCCATGTCGCTCCTCAAGGTCGCTCCTCAATGTTGAGCCTCCATGTCGTTCCTCTATGTCACTCCTCCATTTAGATACTCCAAGTTACTCCTCCATGTCCCTCCTCCATATCGCATCTCCATGTCACTCCAGAATTTCACTCCTCCATGTCCCTCCTCTATGTCAATCTTCCATGTCGATCCTCTATTTCGCTCCTCCATGTCGCTCCTCCATGTCACTCCTCCCTTTCTTCATGTCACACTTCGATGTCACTCATCCATGTCACTCCATGTCGATCTTCCATGTCGATCCTCCATGTCTCTCCTCCATGTCACTCCTCTATGTCTACCATGCCACTTCTATATGTCTGTCCACAATGTCAATCTTCCATGTCTCTCTTCCATGTCACTCCTCCGAGTCTACAATGTCACTCCTCCATGTCAGTCCTCCATGTCTCTTCTCAATGTCGCTCCTCCATGTCGCTCCTACATGTCACTCCTACCTGTCTTCAATGTCACTCCTTACTGTCACTCTATTTTGATCCTCTGTGTCATTCCTCCATGTCAATCCTACATGTCACTCCTCCATTTAGATCCTCCAAGTTACTCCTCCATGTCCCTCCTCCATATCACTCCAGAATTTCACTCCTCCATGGCCCTCCTCTATGTCACTCCTCCATGTCAATCCTCTATTTCGCTCCTCCATGTCGCTCCTCCATGTCACTCCTCCCTTTCTTCCACGTCACACCTCTATGTACTCCTCCATGTCAATCCTCCATGTCACTCCTTCATGTCATTCCGCCATGTCGCTCCTACATGTCACTCCTCCATGTTGATCCTCAATGTCTCTCCTCCATGTCACACTTCCATGTCACTGCTCGATGTCGCACCTCCATGTCGATCCTCCATTTCGATCCTCCATGCTGATGCACCATGTCACTGCTCCATGTCTTCCATGTCACTCCAGAATGTCGCTCCTCCATGTCACTCCAAAATGTCGCTCCTCCATGTCCCTCCAGAATGTCATTCCTCCATGTCTGTCCTCCAAATCGCTATGTTATGTTGCTCCTCATGTAGCTCCTCCATGTATCTCTGCTATGTTTCTCCTCCATGTCACTCCTCCATCTCAATCCTCCATTTCGCTCCTCCATGTCACTCCAGAATGTCGCTCCTCCTAGTCAGTCCCCCATGTTTATCCTCCATGTTGCTCCTCCTTGCTCCTCCATATCACTCCATCTATGTAACTCCTCCATGTCAACGCTACATGTCACTCCTCCATGTCACTCCGCCATGTCACTCCAGAATGTCACTCCAAAATTTAACTCCAGAATGTCACTCCTCCATGTCCCTCCTCCATTCTATTCCAGAATGTCACTCCAGAATTTACCTCCAGAATGTCACTCCCCCATATCTTTTCTCCATGTCAATCCTCCACGTCGCTCCTCCATGTCGGTACTCCATGTTGCTCCTCCATGACACTCCTCTTGTTACTCCATGTTACTCCTCCATGACGATCCTCCATGTCGATCTTCCATGTCTCTCCACCATTTCACACCTCCATGTCTCACTTCCATGTCATTCCTCCATGTCGCTCCTCCTTGCTCCTCCATATCACTCCTCCATGTTGCTCCTCCATGTCACTCCAGAATGTTGCTCCTCAATGTCACTCCAGAATGACACTCCAGAATTTAACTCCAGAATGTCACTCCTCCATATCCTTCCTTCAGTGTCAATCCTCCATGTCGATCTTCCTTGTCACGTCTCTATGTAGATCCTGCATGTCAGTCCTCAATGTCGCTCCTCAATGTTAGCCCACCATTTCACTCCTCCTTGTCACTCCTCCATGAAACTGATACATGTCAATCTTCCATGTCGATACTTCATGTTGTTCCTCCATATCACTCCTCCATGTCTTCCATGTCACTCCCCCATGTACCTACTCAATGTCGCTCCAGAATGTCCCTCCAGAATGTCACTCCTCAGTGTCGCTCCTTCATGTCACTACACTATGTTGATCCTCCATGTTGCTCCTCCTTGCTCCTCCATATCACTCCTCCATCTCAATCCAGAATGTCCCTCCAAAATTTAACTCCAGAATGTCACTCCGCCATGACTCTCATCCATGTCACTCCAGAATGTCACTCCAGAATTTAACTCCAGAATGTAACTCCTCCATGTCCTTTCTCCATGTCGATCCTCAATGTCAGTCATCCATGTCTAATCTCCATGTCAGTCCTTCATGTTTGCTCCTCAATGTTGCTCCTCCATGACGCTCCTCTTGTCATTCCTCCATATTGCTACTCCATGTCACTCATCCATGTCTTCCATGTCACTCCCTCATACACCTCCTCCATGTCGCTCCTCCATGTAGATCCTTTATGTTTATCATCCATGTCGATCTTCCATGTCGCTCCTCCATGTCACTCCAGAACATCTCTCCAGAATGTCACCCTAGAATGTCACTCCTCCATGTCAGTCCCCCATGTCACTCCGCGATGTCGCTCCTCCATGTAGCTCTTCCATGTCGCTCTCCCATGTCACTCCCCCTTGTTACTCCTCCTTGTCACTCCATGTTATTCCTCCATGTTGATCCTCCATGTCTATCTTCCACGTCTCTCCTCCATGTCACTCCTCCATTTCTACCATGTCACTCCTCCATGTCACTCCTCCATGTTGATCCTACATGACACTCCAACATGTTGCTCCAACTTGTTACTCCTTCATGTAGCTCCTCCTTGTCACTCCTCCATGTCACTCCTCCATGTTGCTACTCCATGTCACTCCTCCATGTCTTCCACGTCACCTCCTCCATGTCGCTCCTCCATGTAGATCCTTCATGTTAATCCTCCATGTCACTCCCCCTTGTCGCTCCTCCATGTCGCTCCACCTTCCTCCTCCATGTCACTCCTCCATGTCGATCCTCCATGTCACTCCTCCAAGTTAATACTCCATGTCACTCCTCCATGTCGATCCACCATGTCCCTAATCCTTTCTCCTCAATGTCATTCCTCCATGTCACTCCAGAATGTCACTCCTCTATGTCCCTCCTTCCTGTGACTCCTCAATGTAACTCCTCCATGTCACTACTCCATGTCTTCCATGATACTCCTCCATGTCACTCCTGCATGTCGATCCTACATGTCACTCCTCCATGTCACTCCTCCATGTCAATCCTCCATGTCTTACCTCCATGTCACTCCACCATGTCACTCCTCCATGTCACTCCTCCATGTCACTTCTTCTTGTATCTCCTCAATGTAACTCCTCCATGTCGATCCTCCATGTCGCTAATCCTTGCTCCTCCATGTCAATCATCCATGTCGCTCCTCCAAGTTTATCCTTGATGTCACTCCTCCATGTCGCTCCTCCATGTCACTCCTCCTTATCAATCCTCCATGTCGCTCCTCCATGTCGATCATCCATGTCACTCCTCCTTGTCTCTCCTCCATGTCACTCATCCATGACTTCCTTGTCACAAAAAAAATCTTCTGTCTTGGATTCCTTGGAAGCTGCTTTAAAACTTGATTTCCTATGTTGTTTCTTTGATCAAAGAAAGTGTTACATGTTGATCTTCCATGTCTCTCCTCCATGTCACACCGACATGTCACTGCTCAATGTCACTCCTCCATGTCGCTCCTCTATGTCACTCCAGAATGTCGCTCCTCCATGTCACTCCAGAATGTCACTCCAGAATGTCAACCAAGAATGTCGCTCCTCCATGTCCCTCCTTCCTGTGACTCCTCAATGTAACTCCTCCACGTAACTGCTCCATGTCTTCCATGACACTCCTCAATGTCACTCCTTAATGTCACTCCTCAATGTCACTCGTCCATGTCGATTCTCCATGTCGCTCCTCCATGTCAATCCTCCATGTATGTCTATCCTCCATGTCGCTCCTCCATGTCAGTCCCCCATGTCACTCCTCCATGTCAATTCTCCTTGTCATTCCTCAATGTCACTCCTCCATGTCACTCCTCCATGTCACTTCTCCTTGTCATTCCTCAATGTCACTCCTCCATGTCACTCCTCCATGTCACTTCTTCTTCTCACTCCTCAATGTCACTCCTCCATGTCGATCCTCCATGTCGCTAATTCTTGCTCCTCCATTTCAATCATCCATGTCGCTCCTCCATGTCGATCATCCATGTCACTCCTCCTTGTCGCTCCTTCATGTCACTCATCCATGTCTTCCTTTTCACAAAAAAAATCTTCTGTCTTGGATTCCTTGGAACCTGCTTTAAAACTAGATTTCCTGTGTTGTTTCTTTGATCAAAGAAAGTGCTCCATGTCGATCTTCCATGTCACTCCTCCATGTCACGCTGACATGTCACTGCTCAAGGTCACTCCTCCATGTCAATCCTCTATGTCACTCCAGAATGTCGCTCCTCCATGTCACTCCAGAATGTCAACACAGAAGGTCGCTCCTACATTTCCCTCCTTCCTGTGATTACTCAATGTAATTCCTCTACGTCACTGCTCCATGTCTTCCATGACACTCCTCCATGTCACTCCTCCATGTCACTTTTGCATGTCAATCCTATGTGTCACTCCTCCATGTCGCTCCTCCATGTCAATCCTCCATGTCACTCCTGCATGTCGATCCTATATGTCTCTCCTCCATGTCGCTCCTCCATGTCAATCCTCCATGTCTATGCTACATTTTGCTGCTCCGTGTCACTCCTCCATGTCACTCCTTCATATCACTGCTCCATGTCGATCCTCCATGTCACTTTTCCATGTCAGTCCTCAATGTCACTCCTCCATGTCACTCCTCCATGTCGATCGTCCTTGTCGCTCATCCATACTCCTCCATGTTACTCTTCCATATCGCTCCTCCATGTCACACCATGTGTCACACCAGAATGTCACTCCTCCATGTCGCTTCTCCATGTCCCTCCTCCATGTCAGTACTCCATGTCGATCCTCCATGTCACTTCTCCATTTCAGTCCTCCATGTTGCTCTTCCATGTAGAACCTACATGTCGCTCCTCCATGTCACTCCTCCATGTCACTCCAGAATGTCGCTCCTCCATGTCCCTCCTTCCTGTGACTCCTCAATGTAACTCCTCCATGTCACTACTCCATGTCTTCCATGACACTCCTCCATGTCGAGCTTCCATGTCACTCCTCCATGTCAGGCCAACATGTAACTGCTCAATGTCACCTCATGTCATTACTCCTTGTCTTCCATGACATTTCTCCATGTCACTCCTCCATGTCAACCCTGCATGTCGATCCTCCATGTCACTCCTCAATGTCACTGCTTCCTGTGACTCCTCAATGTAACTCCTCCATGTCACTACTCCATGTCTTCCATGACACTCCTCAATGTCCTCCTTAATGTCACTCCTCAATGTTCCTACTCCATGTCGATTCTCCATGTCACTCCTCTATGTCGCTCCTCCATGTCGATCCTCCATGTTGCTCATCCTTGCTCCTCCATGTCACTCCTCGATGTCGCTACTCCATGTTAATCCAGAATGTCCCTCCTCCATGTCACTTCTCCATGTCACTTCTCCATGTCACTCCTTAATGTCACTCCTCAATGTAACTCCTCCATGTCGATTCTCCATGTCACTCTTCTATGTCGCTTCTCCATGTAGCTTTTCCATTTCAGTCCTCCATATCGATCAACAATGTCACTCCTCCATGTCACTCCGCCATGTTGCTCCTCCATGCAGATCTATGTCGCTGCTCCATGTCGATCCTCCATGTCACTCTTCCAAGTTATCTACTACATGTCACTCCATGTCGATCCACCATGTCACTCATCCTTGCTCCTCCATGTCACTCCTCCATGTCACTCCAGAATGTCGCTCCTCCATGTCACTCCTTCCGGTTTCTCCTCAATGTCACTCCTCCATGTCACTAATCCATGTCTTCCATGACACTCCTCCATGTCACTCCTCCATGTCACTTCTGCATGTCGATCCTACATGTCACTCCTCCATGTCGCTCCTCCATGTCTATCCTCCATGTTGCTCCACCATGTCACTCCTCCATGTCACTCCTCCATGTCACTTCTTCTTGTCACTCCTCCAGGTCACTCATCCATGTCGATCCTCCATGTCGCTCCTCCATGTCACTGCTCCATTTCTCTCCTCCATGTCACTCCTCTATGTCACTCCAGAATGTCGCTCCTCCGTGTCACTCCAGAATGTCACTCCAGAATTTAACTCCAGATTGTTAATCCTCCACTGCTCAATGTCGACTGCTCCATGTCGATCCTCTATTGCGCTTCTCCATGTCATTACTCCCTGTATTCCACGTCACTCCTCCATGTAACTACTCAATGTCGATACCTCCATGTCACTCCAGAATGTCCCTCCTGAAAGTCATTCCTCCATGTTGACCCTCCATGTCACTCCTCCCTGTCTTCCATATCACTCCTCCATGTCAGTCCTCCATGTTGCTCCTCAATGTTTTTCCTCCTTGTCGATCCTCCATATCGCTTCTCCATGTCAATCCTCCATGTCACTCCTCCATTTAGATCCTACTTGTTACTCCTCCATGTCGATCTTCCATGTCAATCCTGAATGTCGCTCATCCGTGTCACTCCAGAATGTCACTCCACCCTGTCCCTCCAGAATGTACCTCCTCGTTGTCAGACATCCATGTAGCTCCTCCATGTAGCTCCTCAATGTCGCTCCTCATTGTCGATCCTCAATGTCGCTCCTCCATGTCGATCCTCAATGTCATTCCTCCATGTGGATCCAACATGTTACTCCTCCATGTTGATCTTCAATGTCACTCCTCCATGTCACTCCAGAATGTCGCTCCTCCATGTAACTCCAGAATGTCACTCCAGAATTTAACTCCAGAATGTTACTCCTCCATGTAACTCCAGAATGTCACTCCAGAATTTAACTCCAGAATGTTACTCCTCCATGTCACTCCTCCATCTCACTCCTCCCTGTTGATCCTCCATGTCAGTCCTCCTCGTCAATCCTCCATGTGACTGCTCAATGTCGCTCCTCCATGTCGATCCTCCATGTCGCTCCTCCTTGTTACTCCTCCATGTCGCTCTAGAATGTTGCTCCTCCATGCCATTCCAGAATTTCACTCCAGAATTTAACTCCAGAATGTAACTCCTCCATGTCCCTCCTCCATGTCAATCCTCTATGTCCATCCTACATGTCACTCCTTCATGTCACTCCAGAATGTCCCTCCAGAATATCACTCCAGAATGTCAATCCTCCATGTCCCTCTTCCATGTCGATCCTCCATGTCACTGCTCCATATCGCTCATCCATGTCGCCCCTAATTGCTCATCCACATCACTCCTCCATGTCACTCTAGAATGTTGCTCCTCCATGTCACTCCAGAAGTCACTCAAGAATTTAACTCCAGAATGTCACTCCTCCATGTACCTCCTCCATGTTACTTCTCCATGTTGATCCTCTATGTCAATCCTCCATATCTCTCATCAATGTCACTCCAAAATGTCACTCCAGAATGTCGCTCCTCCATGTTACTCCAGAATGTCCCTCCACGATGGCCCTCCAAAATGTAACTCCTCCATGTCACTCCTAAATGTCTTCCATGTCGACACATCTCGATCCTCCATGTCGCTCCTCCTTGCTCATCCATATCAATCCACCATGTCACTCCTCCATGTCACTCCAAAATGTCCATCCAGATTTAACTCCAGAATGTCACTCCTCCATGTCAATCCTCAATGTCGAACTTCCATGTCTCTCTACCATGTCACTCCTCCATGTCGATTCTCCATGTCGATCTTCCATGTCTCTCCTCCATGTCGATCTTCCATGTCTCTCCTCCATGTCACTCCTCCATCTCTACCATGTCACTCCTCCATGTCGATCCACCTTGTCAATACTCCATGTCGATCCTCCATGTCGCTCCTCCATTTCACTCCTCCATGTCACTGCTCCATGTCGATCCTCCATGTCTCTCCTCTGTGTCACTCCTCCATGTCACTCCCCCTTGTTGATCCTCCATGTCAGTCCTCCATGTTGCTCCTCGATGTCGCTCCTCCTTATCGATCCTCCATATCGCTCCTCCATTTCGATCCTCCAGGTCACTCCTCCATTTAGATCCTACATGTTACTCCTCCATGTCGATCTTCCATGTCACTCCTCCATGTCGCTCCAATTTGTCACTCCTCCATGTCACTGCTCAATGTCGATCCTCCATGAAACTCCTCCATGTCTTCCATGTTGACACATGTCGATCCTCTATTTCGCTCCTCCATGTCACACTTACATGTCACTGCTCGATGTCGCTCTTCCATATCGATCCTCCATGTCGCTCTTCCATGTTACTCCTCCTTGTCGCTCCTCCTTGTCACTCCTCCATGATGGAGGATCGACATGGAGCAGTGGCTCCATGCCGATCCTCCATTTTTATCCTCCATGTTGCTCCACCATGTAACTCCTCCATGTCTTCCAATATCACTCCCCCATGTACCTCATCCGCGTCGGTCCTCCATGTGACTATTCCATGTCGATCCTCCATGTTGCTCGTCCCTGCTCATCCACATCACTCCTCCCTGTCACTCCTCCATGTCACTCCTCCATGTCACCCCAGAATGTTGCTTCTCCATGTCACTCCAGAATGTCACTCCAGAATTTGACTCCAGAATGTCACTCTTCCATGTCCCTCCTCCATGTCAATCCTCTATGTAGATCCTCAATATCACTCCTCCTTGTCACTCCTCCATGTCGATACCTCCATGTCACTCCAGAATGTCCCTCCAGAAAGTCACTCCAGAATGTCACTCCTACATAAACCTCCTCCATGTCACTCCTCCATGTCAATCCTCTATTTCACACCTCCATATCTCCCCTCCATGTCACTCCTTCCTGTCTTCCATGTCACTCCTCCATGTCAACCCTCCGTGTCGATCCTCCATTTCGCTCCACCATGTCAACCCTCCTTGTCACTACTCCAAGTCACTACTCAATGTCGATCCTCCATGTCACACCTCCATGTCTTCCATGTCACTCCTCTGGTTCGATCCTCCATGTCACTCCTCCATGTCACTCCTCCATGTCACTTCTTCTTGTCACTCCTCAATGTCACTCCTCCATGTCGATACTCCATGTCGGTAATCCTTGCTCCTCCATGTCAATCATCCATGTCGCTCCTCCAAGTTTCTCCTCGATGTCACTCCTCCATGTTGCTCCTCCATGTCGATCATCCATGTCACTCCTCCATGTCGCTCCTCCATGTCACTCCTTCCTGTGACTCCTCAATGTAACTCCTCCATGTCACTAATCCATGTATTCCATGACACTCCTCCATGTCACTCCTCCATGTCACTCCTGCATGTCGATCCTACATGTCACTCCTCCATTTCGCTCCTCCATGTCAATCCTCCATGTCTATCCTCCATGTCGCTCCACCATGTCACTCCTCCATGTCACTCCTCATGAAACTTCTTCTTGTCTCTCCTCAATGTCACTCCTTCATGTCGATCCTCCATGTCTCTAAGCCTTTGCTCCTCCATGTCAATCATCCATGTCGCTCCTCCAAGTTTCTCCTTGATGTCACTCCTCCATGTCGCTCCTCCATGTCGATCATCCATGTCACTCCTCCATGTCACTCCTCCATGTCGATCCTACATGTCCCTCCTAAATGTCACTCCTCCATGTAACTCCTCCATGAAGCTAATCCATGTCACTCTTCAATGTCACTCTTCCTTGCTCCTCAATGTCACTCCTCCATGTCACTCCTCTATGTCACTCCTCCTTGTTGCTCCTCCATGTCACTCCTCCATGTCGCTCCTCCACATCACTCCTCTATGTCACTCCTCCATGTCACTCCTCCATTTCACTCCTCCATATCGCTCCTCCATGTCGCTCCTCCATTTCACTCCTCCATGTCAATCCTCCATGTCACTACTCCATGTCACTCTTCCTTGCTCCTCTTTGTCACTCCTCAATGTCGCTTCTCCATGTCACTCCTCCATGTCGCCCCTCCACATAACTCCTCTATGTCACTCCTCCAGGTTGAGCCTCCATGTTGCCCTCCAATGATACTCCTTCATTTCACTCCTCCATGTCACTCCTCTATGTCACTCCTCTATATTGAGCCTCCATTTCGCCTTTCCATGTCACTCCTCAATATCACTCCTATATGTTGAGCCTCCGTGTTGCTTCTCCATGTCACTCCTCCATGACGATCCTTAAATTCACTCCTCTATGTCCGTCTTCCATGTTGCTACTCCTTGTCACTCCTCCATGTCACTCCTCCATGTCACTCCTCCATGTCGATCCTCTATGTCACTACTAAAGGTTACTCCTCCATTCACTCCTCCATTCACTCCTCCATGTCACTCCTCCATGTCACTCTTCATTGCTCCTCAATATCACTACTCCATGTCACTCCTCCACGTCGATCCTCCATGTCACTCCTCCATGAAGCTCCTCCATGTTGAGCCTCCATGTTGCCCTTCAATGATACTCCAGAATGTCACTCCTACATAAACCTCCTCCATGTCACTCCTCCATGTCACTCCTCCTTCTCACTCCTCTATATCACTACTCCATGTCACTCCTCCATGTCACTCTTCCATGTCTCTCATCCATGTCACTCCTCAATGAAACTCTTCCATGTCACTCCTCCATGTCTCTCCTCCTCGTCACTCCTCTATGTCACTCCTCCATGTCACTCTTCCATGTCTCTCATCCATGTCACTCATCCATGTCACTCCTCCATGTCACTCCTTCTTGCTGATCCACTTCACTCCTCCATGTGACTCCTTCTTGCTGCTCCACTTAGCTCTTCCATGTAACTCCTCTATGTCACTCCTCTATTTCGATCCTCCAACTCACTCCTCTATGTCACTCCTCCATTTCACTCCTCCATATCACGTCACTCCTCTATGTCACTCCTCCATTTCGATTTTCCATTTCACTCCACCATGTCACTCCCCCATGTCGATCATCCATGTTGCTCCTCCATGTCACTTCTCCTTGTCACTATTTCTTGCCCCTCCATTTCACTCCTCTATTTCATCCCTTCATGTCACTCCTCAATAACACTCCAACATGTTGAGCCTCCATGTCGCTCCTCAATGTCACTCCTCCATGTCACTCCTCCATGTCACTCCTTCATGTCGCTACTCCACATCACTACTCTGTCACTCCTCCATGTCGATCCTCCATGTAACTCCTCCATGTCAATCCTCCATGTCACTCCGACATATACTCCAACATGTCACTCCTCCATGTCACTCATCCATGTCACTCTTCCTTGCTCCTCAATGTCACTCCTCCATGTCACTCCTCTATGTAACTCCTCCATGTCGCTCCTCCTCGTCACTCCTCTATGTCAATCCTCCATGTCACTCTTCCATGTCTCTCATCCATGTCACTCCTCCATGTAACTCCTTCTTGCTGGTCCACCTCGCTCCTCCATGTGACTCCTTCTTGCTGCTCCACTTAGCTCTTCCATGTAACTCCTCTATATCACTCCTCTATTTCGCTCCTCCAACTCACTCCTCTATTTCACTCCTCCATTTCACTCCTCCATATCACGTCACTCCTCTATGTCACTCCTAAATTTCGATTTTCAATTTCACTCCACCATGTCACTCCCCATGTCAATCCTCCATGTTGCTCCTCCATGTCACTCCTCCTTGTAACTATTTCTTGCCCCTCCATTTCACTCCTCTATGTCATCCCTTCATGTCACTCCTCAATATCACTCCTATATGTTGAGCTGCCATGTCGCTCCTCAATGTCACTCCTCCATGTCGCTCCTCCACATCACTCCTACATGTCACTCCTCTATGTCACTCCTCCTTGTCGCTCCTCCATGTCACTCCTCCATGTCACTCCTCCACATCACTCCTCTATGTCACTCCTCCATGTCACTCCTCCTTCATGTCACTCCTCCATGTCACTCCTCCATTTCGCTCCTCCATATCGCTCCTCCATGTCGCTCCTCCATGTCACTCCTCCATGTCAATCCTTCATGTAACTCCTCCATGAAGCTCCTCCATGTCACTCCTCCATGTCACTCTTCCTTGCTCCTCAATGTCACTCCTCCATGTCACTCCTCTATGTCACTCCACCCTGTCGCTCCTCCACATCACTCCTCTATGTCACTCCTCCATGTTGAGCCTCCATGTCGCCCTTCAATGATACTCATCCATGTCGCTCCTCCTCGTCACTCCTCTATGTCAATCCTCCATGTCACTCTTCCATGTCTCTCATCCATGTCACTCCTCCATGTAACTCCTCCATGTCACTCCTTCTTGCTGCTCTACCTCGCTCCTCCATGTGACTCCTTCTTGCTGCTCCACTTAGCTCTTCCATGTAACTCCTCTATATCACTCCTCTATTTCGCTCCTCCAACTCACTCCTCTATGTCACTCCTCCATGTCACTCCTCCTTGTTACTCCTCCATGTCACTCCTCCATGTCACTCTTCCTTGCTCCTCAATGTCACTCCTCCATGTCACTCCTCCATGTCACTCTTCCTTCTCACTCCTCCATATCACTACTCCATGTCACTCCTCCATGTCACTCCTCCATGTCACTCCTCCTTCTCACTCCTCCATATCACTACTCCATGTCACTCCTCCATGTCACTCTTCCATGTCTCTCATCCATGTCACTCCTCAATGAAACTCATTCATGTCACTCCTCCATGTCACTCCTCCTCGTCACTCCTCTATGTAACTCCTCCATGTCACTCTTCCATGTCGCTCATCCATGTCACTCCTCCATGTCACTCCTTCTTGCTGCTCCACGTCGCTCCTCCATGTGACTCCTTGCTGCTCCACTTAGCTCTTCCATGTAACTCCTCTATATCACTCCTCTATTTCGCTCCTCCAACTCACTCCTCTGTCACTACTCCATATCACGTCACTCCTCTATGTCACTCCTCCATTTCGATTTTCCATTTCACTCCACCATGTCACTCCCCCATGTCGATCATCCATGTTGCTCCTCCATGTCACTCCTCCTTGTCACTATTTCTTGCCCCTCCATTTCACTCCTCTATGTCATCCCTTCATGTCGCTCCTCAATTTCACTCCTCCATGTCGCTGCTCCACATCACTCCTCTATGTCACTCCTCCATGTCGATCCTCCATGTAACTCCTCCATGTCAATCCTCCATGTCACTCCTACATATCACTCCAACATGTCACTCCTCCATGTCACTCCTCTATGTCACTCTTCCTTGCTCCTCAATGTCACTCCTCCATGTAACTCCTCTATGTCACTCCTCCATGTCGCTCCTCCACATCACTCCTCTATGTCACTCCTCCATGTTGAGCCTCCATGTTGCCCTTCAATGTCACTCCTCAATATAACTCCTATATGTTGAGCCTCCATGTTGCATCTCTATGTCACTCCTCCATGACGATCCTTAAATTCACTCCTCCATGTCCGTCTATCATGTCGTTACTCCTTGTCACTGCTCCATGTCACTCCTCCATTTCACTCCTCCATGTCACTCTTCCTTGCTCCTCAATGTCACTCCTCCATGTCACTCCTCTATGTCACTCCTCCATATCACTCCTCCATGTCTATCCTCCATGTCGATCCTCCATGTCACTCCTACATGTCACTCCTCCATAAAGCTCCTACATGTCACTCCTACATATCACTCTTCCTTGCTCCTCAATATCACTCCTCCATGACGATCCTTAAATTCACTCCTCCATGTCCGTCTTCCATGTCGTTACTCCTTGTCACTCCTCCATGTCACTCCTCCATGTCACACCTCTATGTCACTCTTCCTTGCTCCTCAATGTCACTACTCCATGTCACTCTTTCTTGCTTTTCCAAGTCACTCCTCCATGTCACTCCTCTATGTCACTCCTCCATGTTGAGCCTCCATGTCGCCCTTCAATATTACTCCTCAATGTCACTCCTCCATGTCACTCCTCTATGTCACTCCTCTATGTCGCTCCTCCACATCACTCCTCTATGTCACTCCTCCATGTTGAGCCTCCATGTCGCCCTTCAATGATACTCCTCCATGTCGCTCTTCCTCGTCACTCCTCTATGTCAATCCTCCATGTCACTCTTCCATGTCTCTCATCCATGTCACTCCTCCATGTCATTCCTACATGGCACTCCTCCATGTCACTCCTCCATGTCACTCCTCCATGAAGCTCCTCCATGTCACTCCTCTATGTCACTCCTCCATGTCACATCTCCATATCACTCCAACTTCTCACTCCTCCATGTCAACCCTCCATGTCACTCCTCAATGAAACTCCTCCATGTCACTCCTCCATGTCACTCCTCCTCGTCACTCCTCCATGTCACTCCTCTATGTCACTCCTCCATCTCGCTCCTGCACATCACTCCTCTATGTCACTCCTCCATGTTGAGCCTCCATGTCGCCCTTCAATGATACTCATCCATGTCACTCCTCCATGTCACTCCTACATGTCGATCCTCTGTCACTCCTACAAGTCACTCCTCCATGTCACTCCTCCATGAAGCTCCTCCATGTCACTCCTCCATGTCACTCTTCCTTGCTCCTCAATGTCACTCCTCCATGTCACTCCTCTATGTCACTCCTCCATGTCACTCCTCCATGTCACTCCTCAATGAAGCTCCTCCATGTCACTCCTCTATGTCACTCTTCTTTGCTCCTCAGTGTCACTCCTCTATGTCAATCCTCCATGTCGTTCCTCCACATCACTCCTCTAAGTCACTCCTCCATGTCACTCCTCCTTCATGTCACTCCTCCATGTCACTCCTCCATTTTGCTCCTCCATATCGTTCCTCCATGTCGCTCCTCCATTTCACTCCTCCATGTCAATCCTCCATGTCACTCCTACATATCACTCCAACATGTCACTCCTCCATGTCACTCTTCCTTGCTTCTCAATGTCACTCCTCCATGTCACTCCTCTATGACGATCCTTAAATAAACTCCTCCATGTCCGTCTTCCATGTTGCTCCTCCATGTCACTCTGTGTCACTCCTCTATGTCACTCCTCCATGTTGAGCCTCCATGTCGCCCTTCAATGTCACTCCTCAATATCACTCCTATATGTCGATCCTCCATGTAACTCCTCCATGTCAATCCTCCATGTCACTCCTACATATCACTCCAACATGTCACTTCTCCATGTCACTCTTCCATGTCACTCTTCCTTGCTCCTCAATGTCACTCCTCCATGTCACTCCTCTATGTCACTCCTCCATATCACTACTCCAAGTCTATCCTTCATGTCGATCCTCCATGTCACTCCTACATGTCACTCCTCCATAAAGCTCCTACATGTCACTCCTCCATATCACTCTTCCTTGCACCTCAATATCACTCCTCCATGTCACTCCTCTATGTCACTCCTCCATGTCACTCCTCCATGTCACTACTCCATGTCACTTCTCCATGTCGATCCCCCATGTCACTCCTAATTGTCACTCCTCCATGTCATTCCTCCATATCACTCCTCCATATCTATCCTGCATGTTGATCCTCCATGTCACTCCTCCATGTCACTCCTCCATGAAGCTCCTACATGTCACTCCTCCATGTCACTCTTTCTTGAACCTCAATGTCACTCCTCCATGTCACTACTCTATGTCACTCCTCCATGTAGTGATATGTCACTCCTCCTTCTCACTACTCCATGTCACTCCTCCATGTCGATCCTCCATGTCACTCCTAAATGTCACTCCTCCATGTCACTCCTCCATGAAGCTCCTCCAAGTCACTCCTCTATGTCACTCTTCCTTGCTCCTCAATGTCACTCCTCCATGTCACTCCTCTATGTCACTCCTCCATGTAGTGACATGTCACTCCTCCTTCTCACTACTCCATGTCACTCCTCCATGTCACTCCTCTATGTCACTCCTCCTTGTTGCTCCTCCATGTCACTCCTTCATGTCGCTCCTCCACATCACTGCTCTATGTCACTCCTCCATGTCACTCCTCCTTCATTTCACTCCTCCATGTCACTCCTCCATTTTGCTCCTCCATATCGCTCCTTCATGTCGCTCCTCCATGTCACTCCTCCATGTCAATCCTCCATGTCACTACTCCATGTCACTCCTCCATGACGATCCTCCATGTCACTCCTCTAAGTCACTCCTCCTTGTTGCTCCTCCATGTCACTCCTCCATGTCGCTCCTCCACATCACTCCTCTATGTCACTCCTCCATGTCACTCCTCCTTCATGTCACTCCTCCTTGTCACTCCTCCATTTCGGTCCTCCATATCGCTCCTCCATGTCGCTCCTCCATGTCACTCCTCTATGTCACTCCTCCATGTCACATCTCCATATCACTCCTGCTTCTCACTTCTCCATATCACTACTCCATGTCACTACTCCATGAAGCTCCTCCATGTCACTCCTCTATGTCATTCTTCCTTGCTCCTCAATGTCACTACTCCATGTCACTCCTCTATGTCACTCCTCCTTGTCGCTTCTCCGAGTCACTCCTCCATCTCGCTCCTCCACATCACTCCTCTATGTCACTCCTCCATGTCACTCCTCCTTCATGTCATTCCTCCATGTCACTCCTCCATTTTGCTCCTCCATGTCGCTCCTCCATTTCACTCCTCCTTCTCACTCCTCAATGTCGCTCATCCACATCACTCCTCTATATCACTTCTCAATGTTACTCCTCCATATCACTCCTCCATGTCACTTCTTCATGTCGCTGCTCCACATCACTCCTCTATGTCACTCCTCCATGTCACTCCTCCAAGTCTCTCATCCATGTCGCTCCTGCATGTCACTCCTACATGTCACTCCTCCATGTCACTCTTCCATGTCGCTCCTCTATGTCACTCCTCCATGTCACTCCTTCTTGCTTTTCCACGTCTCTCCTCCATGTCACTCCTTCATGTCACTCCTCCATGTCACTCCTCCATATCGCTGCTCCATTTTGCTCCTCCATGTCACTCCTCTATGTCACTCCTCCATGTTGAGCCTCCATGTCTTCAATGTCACTCCTCAATATCAGTCCTACATGTTGAACCTCCGTGTTGCTCCTCAATATCACTTCTCCATGTAATTTCTCCATGTTGCTCCTCCACGTCAATCCTCTATGTCACTCCTCCATGTCACTCCTCTAGGTCACTCCTCTATGTCGATCCTGCATGTACCTCCTCCTTCTCACTCCTCAATGTCGCTCATCCACATCACTCCTATATATAACTCCTCAATGTTACTCCTCCATATCACTCCTCCATGTCACTTCTTCATGTCTTCCATGTCACTCCTCCAAGTCTCTCATCCATGTCGCTCCTCCTTGTCACTCCTACATGTCACTCCTCCATGTCACTCCTCCATGTCGCTCCTCTATGTCACTCCTCCATGTCACTCCTTCTTGCTTTTCCACGTCACTCCTCCATGTCACTCCTCTATGTCACTCCTCCATGTTGAGCATCCATGTCGCCCTTCAATATTACTCCTCAATGTCACTCCTCCATGTCACTCCTCTATGTCACTCCTCCATGTCGCTCCTCCACATCACTCTTCTATGTCACTCCTCCATGTTGAGCCTCCATGTCGCCCTTCAATGATACTCCTCCATGTCCCTCCTCCTCGTCACTCCTCTATGTCAATCCTCCATGTCACTCTTCCATGTCTCTCATCCATGTCACTCCATGTCATTCCTACATGGCACTCCTCCATGTCACTCCTCCATGAAGCTCCTCCATGTCACTCCTCCATGTCACTCTTCCTTGCTCCTCAATATCACTCCTCCATGTCACTCCTCCTTCATGTCACTCCTCCATGTCACTCCTCCATTTCGCTCCTCCATATCGCTCCTCCATGTCACTCCTCCATGTTGCTCCTCCACATCACTCCTCTATGTCACTCCTCCATGTCACTCTTCCTTGCTCCTCAATGTCACTCCTCCATGTCACTCCACCATATCACTCTTCCTTGCTCCTCAATGTCACTCCTCCATGTCTTTCCTCCATGTCGATCCTCCATGTCACTCCTACATGTCACTCCTCCATGTCACTCCTCCATGAAGCTCCTACATGTCACTCCTCCATGTCACTCCTCCATTTCGCTCCTCCATATCGCTCCTCAATGTCACTCCTCCATGTCACTCCTCTATGTCACTCCTCCATGTCACTCCTCCATGTCACTCCTCCATGAAGCTCCTCCATGTCACTCCTCTATGTCACTCTTCTTTGCTCCTCAATGTCACTCCTCTATGTCACTCCTCCATGTCAGTCCTTCATATCACTGCTCCATGTCGATTCTCCATGTCACTTCTCCATGTCAGTCCTCAATGTCACTCCTCCATGTCGATCGTCCATGTCGCTCATCCTTACTCCTCCATGTTACTCTTCCATATCGCTCCTCCATGTCACGCCAGAATGTCACTCCAGAATGTCAATCCAGAATGTCACTCCTCTGTGTCGCTTCTCCATGTCGCTCCTCCATGTCAGTCCTCCATGTCGCTCCTCCATGTCACTCCTCCATTTCACTCCTCCATGTTGCTCTTCCATGTAGAACCTACATGTCGCTCCTCCATGTCGATTCTCCATGTCGCTCCTCCATGTCACTCCAGAATGTCACTCCAGAATGTCAACCCAGAATGTCGCTCCTCCATGTCCCTCCTTCCTGTGACTCCTCAATGTATCTCCTCCATGTCACTACTCCAGGTCTTCCATGACACTCCTCCATGTCGCTCCTCCATGTCAATCCTCCATGTCTATCCTCCATGTCGCTCCTCCATGTCAGTCCTTCATATCATTGCTCCATGTCGATCCTCCATGTCACTTCTCCATGTTACTCTTCCATATCGCTCCTCCATGTCACACCAGAATGTCACTCCAGAATGTCACTCCTGTGTGTCTCTTCTTCTTCTCACTCCTCAATGTCACTCCTCCATGTCACTCCTCCATATCAATCCTCCATGTCATTCCTCCATGTCAATCCACCATGTCGCTCATCCTTGCTCCTTCATATCACTCCAGAATTTCGCTCCTTCATGTCACTACAGAATGTCACTCCAGAATGTCAATCCAGAATGTCGCTCCTCCATGTCCCTCCTTCCTGTGACTCCTCAGTGTAACTCCTCCATGTCACGACTCCATGTCTTCCATGACACTCCTCCATGTCACTCCATGTCGATCCTACATGTCACTCCTCCATCTCGCTCCTTCATATCACTGCTCCATGTCGATCCTCCATGTCACTTCTCCATGTCAGTCCTAAATGTCACTCCTCCATGTAACTACTCCATGTCGATCATCCATGTCGCTCATCCTTACTCCTCCATGTTACTCTTCCATATAGCTCCTCCATGTCACACCAGGATATCACTCCAGAATGTCACTCCTCCATGTCGCTTCTCCATGTCGTTCCTCCATGTCAGTCCTCTATGTCGATCCTCCATGTCACTCCTCCATTTCACACCTTCATGTTGCTCTTCCATGTAGAACCTCCATGTCGCTCCTCCATGTCGATCCTCCTTGTCACTCTTCCATGTCACTCCAGAATGTCATTCCAGAATGTCACTCAGGAATGTCACTCCTCCCTCTCACTCCTTCATGTCGCTTCTCCTAGTCACTCCAAAATGTCCCTCCTCCATGTCCCTCCTCCAAGTAGCTCCTCCATGTCACTGCTTCATGTCACTCCTCCATGTTTCTACTCCATTTCTCTTCTCCAGGTCACTCGTCCATTTCAATCCCCCATGTCACTCATCCCTCTCACTATGCCATGTCTCTCCTCCATGTCACTCCTCCATTTCTCTCCTCCATGTTGCTCCTCCATGTAGATCCTAAATGTCACTCATCCTTGCTCCTCCATGTCGCTCCTCCATGTCACTTCTTCTTGTCACTTCTCAATGTCACTTCTCCATGTCACTCCTCCATATCAATCCTCCATGTCACTCCTCCATGTCAATCCACCATGTCACTCATCCTTGCTCCTCCATGTCACTCCTCCATGTCACTCCAGAATGTTGCTCCTCCATGTCCCTCCTTCCTGTGACTCCTCAATGTAATTCTTCCATGTCACTCCTCCATGTCACTCCTGCATATCTATCCTCCATGTCGCTCATCCTTGCTCCTCCATGTCACTCCAGAATGTCACTCCTACATGTCAATCCAGAATGTCACTCCAGAATGTCAACCCATAATGTAGCTCCTCCATGTCCCTCCTTCATGTCACTTCTCCAAGTTGCTACTCCATGTCTCTCCTCCATGTCGATCCACCATGTCGCTCATCCTTGCTCATCCTTGCTCCTCCATGTCACTCCTCCATTTCACTCCAGAATGTCAATCCAGAATGTCAAACCAGAATGTCGCTCCTCCATGTCACTTCTCCATGTCACTCCTCCATATCAAACCTCCATGTAACTCCTCCATGTCGATCCACCATGTCGCTCATCCTTGCTCCTCCATTTCACTCCTCCATGTCACTCCAGAATTTCGCTCCTCCATTTCACTCTAGAATGTCAACCCAGAATGTCAACCCAGAATTTCGCTCCTTCATGTCCCTCCTTCCTGTGACTCCTCCATGTAATTCCTCCATGTCACTCCTCCATGTCTTCCATGTCACTTCTGCATGTCGATCCTACATGTCACTCCTCCATGTCGCTCCTCCATGTAACTCCTTCCATGTCGCTCATCCTTACTCCTACATGTCACTCCTCCATGTTACTCCAGAATGTTCTCCTCCATATCCCTCTTCCATTTAGCTCCTCAATGTAGCTCCTCCAGGTCACCCCTACATCTTGATCCTCCAAGTCACTCCTCAAAGTCATCCATGACACTACTCCATGTCACGCCTCCATGTCACTCCTCCATGTCGATCCACCAGGTCACTCCTCCATGTCGCTCCTCCATCTCAAACCTCCATGTCTATCCTCCATGTCGCTCATCCATTTCACTCATCCATCTCACTCCTCCATGTTGCTTCTCCATGTTGATCCTCCATGTCACACCTACAAGTTGCTCCTCTATGTCTCTCCTCCGTGTCGCTCCTCCATGTCGCTCCTCCTTCCTCCTCCATGTCACTCCTCCATGTCGATCCACCATGTCCCTAATTCTTTCTCCTCAATGTCACTCCTCCATGTCACTCCTCCATGTCACTCCTGCATGTCGATCCTACATGTCACTCCTCCATGTCACTCCTCCATGTCAATCCTCCATGTCACTCCTCCATGTCACTTCTTCTTCTAACTCCTCAATGTCACTCCTCCATGTCACTCCTCCATGTCGATCCTCCATGTCGCTTATCCTTGTTCCTCCATGTCAATCATCCAAGTCGCTCCTCCATGTCACTCCTCCATGTCGCTCCTCCATGTCACTCCTCCATATCACTCCACCATGTCACTCCAGAATGTCACAACTCCATGTCACTCCAGAATGTCAATCCAGATTTAACTCCAGAATGTTACTCCTCCATGTCGATTCTCCATATCGATCTTCTATGTCTCTCCTCCATGTCACTCCTCCATCTCTACCATGTCACTCCTCCATGTCACTCCTCCTTGTCGATCCACCATGTTGCTCCTCTATGTCGATCCTCTATGTAGCTCCTCCATGTCGATCCTCCATGTCACTCCTATATGTAGATCCTACATGTCACTCCAGAATTTTACTCCAGAATTTAACTGTAGAATGTAACTCCCCCATGTCAGTCCTCCTTGTCAATACTCCATGTCGACTCGTCCATGTCGAAACCTCCATGTCACTCCTCCATGTCACTCCTCCATGTCGATCCTCCATGTCGCTCCTCCATGTCACTGCTCCATGTCGATCCTACATGTCGATCCTCGATGTTGCTCCTCCATTTCACTGCTCCATGTCTTCCATGTCACTCCACTATTTACCTCCTCCATGTAACTCCTCCATTTAGATCCTTCATGTTACTACTCTATGTCAACCATCCATATCTCTCATCAATGTCACTCCAGAATGTCCCTCCAGAATGTCTCTACAAAATGTTACTGCTCAATGTCGATCCTCCATGTCACTCCTTCATGTCACTCCTCCATGTCTTCCTTATCGACACATGTCGATCCTCCATGTCGCTCTTCCTTGCTCATCCATATCACTCCACCATGTCACTCATCCATGTCACTCCAGAATGTCGCTCCTCCATGTCAATACAGATTTAATTCCAGAATGTCGCTCCTCCATGTCAATCCAGATTTAACTCCAGAATGTCACTCCTCCATGTCGATCCTCCATGTCGATCTTACATATCTCTCCTCCATGTCACTCCTCCATGTCACTCCTCCATGTCGATCAAACTTGACACTCCTCCATGTCGATCCTCTATGTCGCTCCTCCATGTCGATCCTCCATGTTACTCCTCCATGTAGATGCCTACATTACTCCAGAATTTCACACCAGAATTTAACTGTAGAATGTCACTCCTCCATGTCAGTCCTCCTTGTCAATATTCCATGTCAACTCCTCCTTGTTGATCCTCCATATCGCTCCTCCATGTCGATCTTCATGTCACTGCTCCATTTAGATCGTACATGTTACTCCTCCATGTCGATCTTCGATGTCGCTCCTCCATGTCACTCCAGAATGGCGCTCCTCCATGTCACTCTAGACAGTCGCTCCACCATGTCGATCCTCCATGTCAATCTTCCATGTCTCTCCTTCATCTCTACCATGTCACTTTTCCATGTCACTCCTCCATGTCGTTCAACCTTGACACTCCTCCATGTCGATCCTCTATGTCGCTCCTACATTTCGATCCTCAATGTCACTCCTCCATGTAGATCCTACATGTCACTCCAGAATTTCACTCCAGAATTTAACTGTAGAATGTGACTCATCCATGTCAGTTTTCCTTGTCAATACTCCATGTCGACTCCTCCTTGTTGATCCTCCATATCGCTCCTCAATGTCGATCCTTCATGTCACTCCTCCATTTAGATCCTACATGTTACTCCTCCATGTCGATCTTCCATATCGCTCCTCCATGTCACTCCAGAATGTCGCTCCACCATGTCCCTCCAGAATGTACCTCCACGTTATCAGTCTTCCATGTCGCTCCGCATTGTAGCTCCTCCATGTAGCTCCTCCATGTCGCTCTTCCATGTCGCTCCTCCATGTCACTCTTCCATGTCAATCCTCCATGTCACTCCTCCATGTCGATCCTTCATGTCGCTACTCCATTTCACTCATCCATGTCACTCCTCCAAGTCACTCCTCTATGTTGATCCTCCAGGTCGATACTCCATGTTGCTCCTCCATGTCATGTTGCTCCTCCATGTCACTTCTCTCAATCCTCCATGTCGCTCCTCCATGTAGATCCTTCATGTTTTTCCTCTGTGTCGCTCCTCCTTGACACTCCTCCATGTAACTACTCAATGTCAATTCTCCATGTCAATCCTCCATATCTTCCATGTCACTCCACCGTGTCGCTCCTCCATGTCACTTATTCATGTCGATCCTCCATGTCGCACCTCCTTGTTCCTCCATATCACTCCTCCATGTCCCTCGTCCATGTCGCTCCTCCATGTCCCTCCTCCATGTCACTCCAGAATGTCAATCCAGATTTAACTCCAGAATGTCACTCCTCCATGTCGATCCTCCATGTCGATCTTCCATGTCTCTCCTCCATGTCACTCCTCCATCTTCACCATGTCATTCCTCCATGTCACTCCTCCAGGTCGATCCACCTTGTTGCTCCTCCATGTCGATCCTCCATGTTGCTCCTCCATATCACTCCTCCATGTCACTGCTTCATGTCGATCCTCCATGTCGATCCTCGGTGTTGCTCCTCCATTTCACTTCTCCATGTCTTCCATGTCATTACCCTATGTACCTCCTCCATGTAGATGCTTCATGTTACTCCTCTATGTCAATCCTCCATATCTGTCATCAATGTCACTCCAGAATGTCCCTCCAGAATGTCCCCCAAAAATGTCACTCCTAGATAAGACTCCTCCATGTCGCTCCTCTTTGTCACTCCTCCATGTCACTGCTCAATGTCGATCCTCCATGTCACTCCTCCATGTCTTCCATGTCGACACATGTCGATCCTCCATGTCGTTCCTCCTTGCTAATCCATATCACTCCACCATGTCGCTCATCCATGTCACTCCAGAATGTCGCTCCTCCATGTCAATCCAGATTTAACTCCAGAATGTCCTCAATGTTACTCCAGAATGTCACTCCTCCATGTCACTCCAGAATGTCACTCCACCATGTCCCTCCAGCATGTACTTCCTTGTTGTCAGTCCTCCATGTCGCTCCGCAATGTTGCTCTTCCATGTAGCTCCTCCATGTCGTTCTTCCATGTTGCTAATCCATGTCACTCCTCCATGTCGATCGTCCATGTCACTCCTCCATGTCGATCCTCCATGTCGCTTATCCTTGCTCCTCCATGTCAATCATCCAAGTCGCTCCTCCATGTCACTCCTCCATGACGCTCCTCCATGTCACTCCTCCATATCAATCCTCCATGTCGCTCCTCCATGTTGATCATCCATGTCACTCCTCCATGTCGATCATCCATGTCAATCCTCCTCGTCGCTCCTCCATGTCACTCATCCATGTCGCTCCTCCATGTCACTCCTCCATTTAGATCCTACATGTTACTCCTCCATGTCGATCTTCCATATCGCTCCTCCATGTCACTCCAGAATGTTGCTCCAACATGTCCCTCCAGAATGTACCTCCTCGTTATCAGTCTTCCATGTCGCTCCGCGATGTAGCTCCTCCATGTAGCTCCTCCATGTCGCTCTTCCATGTCGCTCCTCCATGTCACTCTTCCATGTCGATCCTCCATGTCACTCCTCCATGTCGATCCTTCATGTCGCTACTCCATTTCACTCATCCATGTCACTCCTCCAAGTCACTCCTCTATGTTGATCCTCCAGGTCAATACTCCATGTTGCTCCTCCATGTCATGTTGCTCCTCCATGTCACTCCTCTCAATCCTCCATGTCGCTCCTCCATGTAGATCCTTCATGTTATTCCTCCGTGTCGCTCCTCCTTGTCACTCCTCCATGTCACTACTCAATGTCAATTCTCCATGTCAATCCTCCATATCTTCCATGTCACTCCACCGTGTCGCTCCTCCATGTCACTTATTCATGTCGATCCTCCATGTCGCACCTCCTTGTTCCTCCATATCACTCCTCCATGTCCCTCCTCCATGTCGCTCCTCCATGTCACTCCTCCATGTCACTCCAGAATGTCAATCCAGATTTAACTCCAGAATGTCACTCCTCCATGTCGATCCTCCATGTCGATCTTCCATGTCTCTCCTCCATGTCACTCCTCCATCTTCACCATGTCATTCCTCCATGTTACTCCTCCAGGTCGATCCACCTTGTTGCTCCTCCATGTCGATCCTCCATGTTGCTCCTCCATATCACTCCTCCATGTCACTGGTTCATGTCGATCCTCCATGTCGATCCTCGGTGTTGCTCCTCCATTTCACTTCTCCATGTCTTCCATGTCATTACCCTATGTACCTCCTCCATGTAGATGCTTCATGTTACTCCTCTATGTCAATCCTCCATATCTGTCATCAATGTCACTCCAGAATGTCCCTCCAGAATGTCCCCCAAAAATGTCACTCCTAGATAAGACTCCTCCATGTCGCTCCTCTTTGTCACTCCTCCATGTCACTGCTCAATGTCGATCCTCCATGTCACTCCTCCATGTCTTCCATGTCGACACATGTCGATCCTCCATGTCGTTCCTCCTTGCTAATCCATATCACTCCACCATGTCGCTCATCCATGTCACTCCAGAATGTCGCTCCTCCATGTCAATCCAGATTTAACTCCAGAATGTCCTCAATGTTACTCCAGAATGTCACTCCTCCATGTCACTCCAAAAAGTCTCTCCACCATGTCCCTCCAGCATGTACTTCCTTGTTGTCAGTCCTCCATGTCGCTCCGCAATGTTGCTCCTCCATGTAGCTCCTCCATGTCGCTCTTCCATGTTGCTACTCCATGTCACTCCTCCATGTCGATCCTCCATGTCACTCCTCCATGTCGATCCTCCATGTCGCTTATCCTTGCTCCTCCATGTCAATCATCCAAGTCGCTCCTCCATGTCACTCCTCCATGACGCTCCTCCATGTCACTCCTCCATATCAATCCTCCATGTCGCTCCTCCATGTCGATCATCCATGTCACTCCTCCATGTCGATCATCCATGTCAATCCTCCTTGTCGCTCCTCCATGTCACTCATCCATGTCGCTCCTCCATGTCACTCCTCCATATCAATCCTCCATGTCGCTCCTCCATGTCGATCATCCATGTCACTCCTCCTTGTCGCTCCTTCATGTCACTCCTCCATGTCGCTCCTCCATGTCGCTCCTCCATCTTATTCCTCCATGTCGCTCCTCCGTGTCGATCATCCATGTCACTTCTCCATGTCTATTATCCATTTCACTCCTCCTTGGCACTCCTCCATGTCACTCCTCCATTTCGCTCCTCCAAGTCACTCTTCCATGTTGATCCTCCATGTCACTCCTCCTTGTCGCTCCTCCTTCCTCCTCCATGTCACTCCTCCATGTCGATCCTCCATGTTGCTACTCCATGTCGATCCTAGATGTCGCTCCTCCATGTCGCTTCTCCATGTCGATCCTCCATGTCACTCCTCCATGTCGATCACCATGTCCCTCATCCTTGCTCCTCCATGTCACTCCTCCATGTCACTCCAGAATGTTGCTCCTCTATGTCCCTCCTTCCTGTGACTCCTCAATGTAACTCCTCCATGTCACTCTTCTATGTCACTCCAGAATGTCAACCCAGAATGTCGCTCCTCTTTGTCCCTCCTTCCTGTGACTCCTCCATATAACTTCTCCATGTAACTCCTCCATGTCACTCCTCCATGTCCTCCATGACAATCCTCCATGTCACTCATCCATGCCACTCCTGCATGCCGATCCTACATGTCACTCCTCCATGTCGCTCCTCCATGTCAATCCTCCATGTCTATCCTCCATGTCGCTCCTCAATGTAACTCCTCCATGTCACTCCTCCATGTGGATCCTCAATGTCGCTAATCCTTGCTCCTCCATGTCAATCATCCCTGTCGCTCCTCCAAGTATCTCCTCCATGTCACTCCTCCATGACACTTCTCAATGTCGCATCCATGTCACTCCTCCATGTCACTCCTCCATGACAGTCCTCAATGTCGATCTTCCATGTTGCTCCGCCTTTGCTCCTCCATGGTGATCCTCTATGTCAATCTTCCATGTCGATCCATCATGTCGCTCATCCATGCTCCTCCATGTCACTCCTCCATGTCACTCCAGAATTTCGCTCATCCATGTCACTCTAGAATGTAAATCCAGAATGTCAACCTAGAATGTTGCTCCTCCATGTCCCTCTTTCCTGTGACTCCTCCATGTAATTCCTCAATGTCACACCTCCATGTCTTCCATAACACTCCTCCTTGTCACACCTCCATGTCACTCCTGCATGTCGATCCTACATGTCACTCCTCCATTGCGCTCCTCCATGTCACTCCTCCATGTCACTCCTTCATATCGCTGCTCCATATCGATCCTCCTTGCTCCTCCATGTCACTCCTCCATCTCGATCCTGATGTTGATCTTTCATTTCACTCCTCCATGTCGATCCTACATGTCGATTCTCTATGTAGATCCTACATGTCGCTCCTCCATGTCACTCATCCATGTCTTCCTTGTCACTCCTCCATGTCGATCTTCCATGTCACTCCTCCCTGTCACGCCAACATGTCACTGCTCAATGTCACTCCTTCATGTCACTACTCCTTGTCTTCCATGACACTCCTCCATGTCACTCCTCCATGTCACCCCTGCATGTCGATCCTACATGTCACTCCTCCATGTCGCTCCTCCATGTCAATCCTCCATGTCTATCCTCCATTGCGCTCCTCCATGTCACTCCTCCATGTCACTCCTTCATTTCACTGCTCCATGTCGATCCCCCATGTCACTTATCCATGTCTTTCCTCAATGTCACTTCTCCATGTCACTCCTCCATGTTGATCGTCCTTGTCGCTCATCCTTACCCCTCTATTTTACTCTTCCATATCGCTCCTCCATGTCAACCTAGAATGTCACTCCAGAATGTCATTCTTAAATGTCACTGCTCCATTTCGATCCTCCATGTAGAACCTACATGTCGCTACTCCATGTCTTTCATCCTTGCTCCTGCATGTCACTCATCGATGTCGCTACTCCATGTCAATTCAGAATGTCCCTCCTCCATGTCCCTCCTCCATGTAACTTCTCCATGTCACTCCTTAATGTCACTCCTCAATGTCACTCCTCCATGTCGATTCTCAATGTCGCTCCTCCATGTCACTCCTCCATGGTGCTCCTCCATGTAGATCCTAGATGTCTCTCCTCCATGACTATCCTCAATGTCGCTCCTCCATTTCACTCCTCCATGTCACTCCTTCATATCACTGCTCCATGTCGATCCTCCATGTCACTTATCCATGTCTTTCCTCAATGTCACTCCTTCATGTTGCTCCTCCATGTAGATCCTAGATGTCTCTCCTCCATGTCGCTTCTCCATGTCGATCCACCATGTCGCTCATCCTTGCTCCTCCATGTCACTCCTCCATGTCAATCCTCCATGTCGCTCATCCTTGCTCCTCCATGTCACTCCTCCATGTCACTCCAGAATGTTGCTCCTCTATGTCCCTCCTTCCTGTGACTACTCAATGTAACTCCTCCATGTCACTCTTCTATGTCACTCCAGAATGTCAACCCAGAATGTCGCTCCTCTTTGTCCCTCCTTCCTGTGACTCCTCCATATAACTTCTCCATGTAACTCCTCCATGTCACTCCTCCATGTCTTCCATGACAATCCTCCATGTCACTCATCCATGCCACTCCTGCATGTCGATCCTACATGTCACTCCTCCATGTCGCTCCTCCATGTCAATCCTCCATGTCTATCCTCCATGTCGCTCCTCAATGTAACTCCTCCATGTCACTCCTCCATGTGGATCCTCAATGTCGCTAATCCTTGCTCCTCCATGTCAATCATCCCTGTCGCTCCTCCAAGTATCTCCTCCATGTCACTCCTCCATGACACTTCTCAATGTCGCATCCATGTCACTCCTCCATGTCACTCCTCCATGACAGTCCTCAATGTCGATCTTCCATGTTGCTCCGCCTTGCTCCTCCATGGTGATCCTCTATGTCAATCTTCCATGTCGATCCATCATGTCGCTCATCCATGCTCCTCCATGTCACTCCTCCATGTCACTCCAGAATTTCGCTCATCCATGTCACTCTAGAATGTAAATCCAGAATGTCAACCTAGAATGTTGCTCCTCCCTGTCCCTCTTTCCTGTGACTCCTCCATGTAATTCCTCAATGTCACACCTCCATGTCTTCCATAACACTCCTCCTTGTCACACCTCCATGTCACTCCTGCATGTCGATCCTACATGTCACTCCTCCATTGCGCTCCTCCATGTCACTCCTCCATGTCACTCCTTCATATCGCGGCTCCATATCGATCCTCCTTGCTCCTCCATGTCACTCCTCCATCTCGATCCTGATGTTGATCTTTCATTTCACTCCTCCATGTCAATCCTACATGTCGATTCTCTATGTAGATCCTACATGTCGCTCCTCCATGTCACTCATCCATGTCTTCCTTGTCACTCCTCCATGTCGATCTTCCATGTCACTCCTCCCTGTCACGCCAACATGTCACTGCTCAATGTCACTCCTTCATGTCACTACTCCTTGTCTTCCATGACACTCCTCCATGTCACTCCTCCATGTCACCCCTGCATGTCGATCCTACATGTCACTCCTCCATGTCGCTCCTCCATGTCAATCCTCCATGTCTATCCTCCATTTCGCTCCTCCATGTCACTCCTCCATGTCACTCCTTCATTTCACTGCTCCATGTCGATCCCCCATGTCACTTATCCATGTCTTTCCTCAATGTCACTTCTCCATGTCACTCCTCCATGTTGATCGTCCTTGTCGCTCATCCTTACCCCTCTATTTTACTCTTCCATATCGCTCCTCCATGTCAACCTAGAATGTCACTCCAGAATGTCACTCTTAAATGTCACTGCTCCATTTCGATCCTCCATGTAGAACCTACATGTCGCTACTCCATGTCTTTCATCCTTGCTCCTGCATGTCACTCATCGATGTCGCTACTCCATGTCAATTCAGAATGTCCCTCCTCCATGTCCCTCCTCCATGTCACTTCTCCATGTCACTCCTTAATGTCACTCCTCAATGTCACTCCTCCATGTCGATTCTCAATGTCGCTCCTCCATGTCACTCCTCCATGGTGCTCCTCCATGTAGATCCTAGATGTCTCTCCTCCATGACTATCCTCCATGTCGCTCCTCCATTTCACTCCTCCATGTCACTCCTTCATATCACTGCTCCATGTCGATCCTCCATGTCACTTATCCATGTCTTTCCTCAATGTCACTCCTTCATGTTGCTCCTCCATGTAGATCCTAGATGTCTCTCCTCCATGTCGCTTCTCCATGTCGATCCACCATGTCGCTCATCCTTGCTCCTCCATGTCACTCCTCCATGTCAATCCTCCATGTCGCTCATCCTTGCTCCTCCATGTCACTCCTCCATGTCACTCCAGAATGTCGCTCCTACATGTCACTCCTTCCTGTGACTCCTCAATGTAACTCCTCCATGTCACTACTCCATGTCTTCCATGAAACTCCTCAATGTCACTCCTTAATGTCACTCCTCAATGTCACTCCTTCATGTCGATTCTCCATGTCGCTCATCTATGTCGCTTCTCCATGTAGCTTTTCCATTTCAGTCCTCCATATCGATCAACAATGTCACTCCTCCTTGTCGCTCCTCCATGTCACTCCTCCATTTCTCTCCTCAATGTCGCTCCTCCATGTTGATCCTCCATGTCACTCCTCCATGTCGATAATCCATGTCACTCTTCCTTGACCCTCCTCCATGTCACTCCTGCATGTCAATCCTACATGTCACTCCTCCATGTCGCTCATCCATGTCGATCCCCCATGTCACTCATCACTCTCACTACGCCATGTCTCTCCTCCATGTCACACCTCCATTTCTCTCCTCCATGTCACTCCTCTATGTCACTGCAGAATGTCGCTACTCCATGTCACTCTAGAATGTCTCTCCAGAATTTAACTCCAGATTGTTAATCCTCCACTGCTCCATGTCGACTGCTCCATGTCGATCCTCTATTGCGCTCCTCCATATCATTACTCCCTGTCTTCCACGTCACTCCTCCATGTAACTACTCAATGTCGATACCTCCATGTCACTCCAGAATGTCCATCCTGAAAGTCACTCCTCCATGTTGACCCTCCATATCACTCCTCCCTGTCTTCCATATCACTCCTCCATGTCAGTCCTCCATGTTGCTCCTCAATGTTTCTCCTCCTTGTCGATCCTCCATATCGCTCCTCCATGTCAATCCTCCATGTCACTCCTCCATTTAGATCCTACATGTTACTCCTCCATGTCGATCTTCCATGTCAATCCAGAATGTCGCTCCTCCGTGTCTCTCCAGAATGTCGCTCCACCCTGTCCCTCCAGAATGTACCTCCTCATTGTCAGACATCCATGTAGCTCCTCCATGTAGCTCCTCAATGTCGCTCCTCATTGTCGATCCTCAATGTCGCTCCTCCATGTCGATCCTCCATGTCATTCCTCCATGTGGATCCAACATGTTACTCCTCCACGTTGATCTTCAATGTCGCTCCTCCATGTCACTCCAGAATGTCGCTCCTCCATGTAACTCCAGAATGTCACTCCAGAATTTAACTCCAGAATGTTACTCCTCCATTCACCTCCTCCATGTCGCTCATCCATGTCACTCCAGAATGTCCCTCAAGAATGTCACTCCAGAATGTCACTCCTACATGTCCCTCCTCCTTGTCACTCCACCATGTTGATCCTCTATTTCGCTCCTCCATGTCACTCCTCCCTGTCTTCCACGTCAATCCTCCATGTTACTCCTCCATGTCACTCCGCCACATCGCTCCTCCATGTCACTCCTCCATGTTGATCCTCCATGTCGATACTCCATGTTGCTCCTCCATGTCACTCCTCCATATCTTACATGTCACTCCACCGTGTCGCTCCTCCATGTCACTTATTCATATCGATCCTCCATGTCGCTCCTACTTGCTCCTCCATATCACTCCTCCATGTCATTCTTCCATGTCACTCCAGAATGTTGCTCCTTCATGTCACTCCAGAATGTCACTCCAGAATTTAACTCCAGATTGTTAATCACTGCTTCATGTCGACTGCTCCATGTCGATCCTCTATTGAGCTCCTCCATGTCATTACTCCATGTCTTCCACGTCACTCCTCCATGTAACTACTCAATGTCAATACCTCCATGTCACTCCAGAATGTCCCTCCTGAAAGTCACTCCTCCCTGTCTTCCATATCACTCCTCCATGTCAGTCCTCCATGTTGCTCCTCAATGTTGCTCCTCCTTTTCGATCCTCCATATCGCTCCTCCATGTCAATCCTCCATATCACTCCTCTATTTAGATCCTACATGTTACTCCTCCATGTCGATCTTCCATGTCAATCCAGAATGTCGCTCCTCCGTGTGACTCCAGTATGTCGCTCCACACCTCCAGAATGTACCTCCTCGTTGTCAGACATCCATGTCGCTCCTCCATGTAGCTCCTCCATGTAGCTCCTCAATGTCGCTCCTCAATGTCGCTCCTCCGTGTCGATCCTCCATGTCATTCCTCCATTTGGATCCAACAGGTTACTCCTCCATGTCGATCTTCAATGTCGCTCCTCCATGTCACTCCATAATGTCACTCCAGAATTTAACTACAGAATGTTACTCCTTCATTTCCCTCCTCCATTTCCCTCCTCCATTTCCCTCCTCCATGTCGCTCCTCTGTCACTGTGCCATGTCGCTCCTCCATGTAACTCCTCCATGTAACTCCTCCATGTCAGTCCTCCTCCCTGTCTTCCACGTCAATCCTCCATGTTCCATGTTACTCCTTCATGTCACTCTGCCATGTCGCTCCTCCATGTAACTCCTCCATGTCGATCCTCCATATCACTCCTCCTTGTCACTCCTCCATGTCGATACCTCCATGTCACTCCAGAATGTCCCTCAGGAAAGTCACTCCAGAATGTCACTCCTCCATATACCTCCTCCATGTCGATCCTCTATTTCACACCTCCATGTCGCCCCTTCATGTCACTCCTCCCCGTCTTCCATGTCAGTCCTGCATGTAACTCCGCCATGTCGATCCTCCATGTCGCTTCTCCATGTCACTCCAGAATGTCGCTCCTCCATGTCACTCCAGAATATCACTCCAGATTTAACTCCAGAATGTCACTCCTCCATGTCGATCCTCCATGTCGCTCCTCCTTGTTACTCCTCCACATCTATCCTCCATTTCGATCCTCCATGTTGCTCCACCATGTCACTCCTCCATGTCGCTACTCCATGTCACTCCTCCATGTCTTCCATGTCGACACATGTTGATCCTCCATGTCACTCCTCCTTGCTCATCCATATCACTCCACCATGTTGCTCCTCCATGTCACTGCAGAATGTCGCTCCTCCATGTCAATCCAGATTTAACTCCAGAATGTCACTCCTCCATGTCGATCTTCCATGTCTCTCCTCCATGTCACTCCTCCATCTCTACCATGTCACTCCTCCATGTCATTTCTCCATGTCGATCAACCTTGACACTCCTCCATGTCAATCCTCTATGTCGCTCCTCCATGTCGATCCTCCATATCAATCCTCCATGTAGATCCTACATGTTGCTCCAGAATTTCACTCCAGAATTTAACTGTAGGAAGTCACTCCTCCATGTCAGTCCTCCTTGTCCATGTCGACTACTCCATGTTGATCCTCCATGTTGCTCCTCAATGTCGCTCCTCCTTTTCGATCCTCCATGTCTATCCTACATGTCACTCCTCCATTTAGATCCTACATGTTACTCCTCCATGTCGATCTTCCATTTCGCTCCTCCATGTCACTCCAGAATGTTGCTATTCCATGTCACTCCAGAATGTCGCTCCACCATGTTTATCCAGAATGAACCTCCTCGTTGTCAGTCTTCCATGTCGCTCCGCGATGTCACTCCTCCATGTAGATCCTCCATGTCGCTCTTCCATGTCGCTCCTCCTAGTCACTCCTCCATGTCAATCCTCCATGTCGCTCCTCCATTTCACTCCTCCATGTCCATCCTCCTTGTCACTCCACCATGTTGATCCTCTATTTCGCTCCTCCATGTCACTCCTGTCTTCCACGTCACTCCGCCATGTAACTCCTCCATGTCACTCTGCCATGGCGCTCCTGCATGTCACTCCTCTATGTCGATCCTCCATGTCACTCCTCCATGTCACACTTCCATTTCACTCCTCCATGTCACTGTTTCATGTAGATCCTCCATTTCGATCCTCAATGTCGATCCTCAATGTCACTCCACCATGTGTTCCATGTCACTCCTCCGTTTTGCTCCTCCATGTGACTATTCCATGTCGATCCTCTAGGTCTCTCATCCCTGCTCCTCCATATCACTCCTCCATGTATCTCGTCCATGTCACCCTAGAATGCGGCTCCTCCATGTCACTCCAGAATCGTTCTCCAGAATTTAACTCCAGAACGTCACTCCTCCATGTCCCTCCTCCATGTCAATCCTCTATGTCCATCCTCCATGTCACTCCTTCATGTCACTCCAGAATTTCCCTCCAGAATATCACTCCAGAATGTCAGTCCTCCATGTCCCTCTTCCATGTCGATCCTCCATGTCACTGCTCCATGTCCCACCTCCATGTCACCTCTAATTGCTCATCCACATCACTCCTCCATGTCACTCTAGAATGTTGCTCCTCCATGTCACTCCAGAAGTCACTCAAGAATTTAACTCCAGAATGTCACTCCTCCATGTACCTCCTCCATGTCAATCGTATATGTCCATCCTTCATATCACTCCTCCACGTCACTCCAGAATGTTCATCCAGAATGTCACTCTAGAATATCCCTCCACCATATGACTCCTCCATGTCGATGTTCAATTTAACACCTCCATTTCGCTCCTACATGTCACTCCTCCGTCTCCTATGTCACTCCTCCATGTCGCTCCTCCTTGTTACTACTCCATGTTGCTCCATGTCTTCCATGTCACTCCAGAATGTCGCTCCTCCATGTCTTTCCAGAATGTCGCTCCTCCTTGTCCCTCCAGAATGTAATTCCTACATGTCAGTCCTCCAAATCGCTCCGTGATGTTGCTCCTTATGTAGCTCCTCCATGTAACTCTTCTATGTTTCTCCTCCATGTCACTCCTCCATCTCGATCCTCCATTTCGCTCCTCCATTTCACTCCTCCATGTCACTCCAGAATGTCGCTCCTCCTAGTCACTCCCCCATGTTTATCCTACATGTCGCTCCTCCTTGCTCCTCCATATAACTCCTCTATGTAACTCCTCCATGCTAATGCTACATGTCACTACTCCATGTCACTCCGCCATGTAGCTCCTCCATGTCTCTCCTCCATGTCACTCCAGAATGTCGCTCCTCCATGTCACTCCAGAATTTCGCTCCACCATGTCCCTCCAGAATGTACCTCCTCATTGTCAGTCTTCCATGTCGCTCCGCAATGTCGCTCCTCCATGTAGCTCCTCCATTTCACTCCTCCATGTCGATCCTCCATGTCACTCCTCCATGTCGATCCTCAATGTCTCTCCATGTCACTCCTCCATGTCACTCCAGAATGTCGCTCCAGAATGCTACTCCTCCAGATGCCTCCTCCATGTCACTGCTCCATGTCGATCCTCTATTTCACTCCTCCATGTCGATCAAACTTGACAGTCCTCCATGTCGATCCTCTATGTCGCTCCTCCATGTCGATCCTCCATGTTACTCCTCCATGTAGATCCGACATGTCACTCCAGAATTTCACACCAGAATTTAACTGTAGAATTTGACTCCTCCATGTCAGTCCTCCTTGTCAATACTCCATGTCGACTCCTCCTTGTTGATCCTCCATATCGCTCCTCCATGTCGATCTTCATGTCACTCCTCCATTTAGATCAAACTTGACACTCCTCCATGTCGATCCTCCATGTCACTCCTCCATGTCGCTCCTCCATGTCACTCCAGAAAGTCGCTCCACCATGTCGATCCTCCATGTCGATCTTCCATGTCTCTCCTTCATCTCTACCATGTCACTTTTCCATGTCACTCCTCCATGTCGATCAACCTTGACACTCCTCAATGTCGATCCTCTATGTCATTCCTACATGTCGATCCTCAATGTCACTCCTCCATGTAGATCCTACATGTTACTCCTCAATGTCGATCTTCCATATCGCTCCACCATGTCCCTCCAGAACGTACCTCCTCGTTGTCAGTCTTCCATGTCGCTCCGCGATGTAGCTCCTCCATGTAGCTCCTCCATGTCACTCCTCCATGTCGATCCTTCATGTCGCTCCTCCATTTCACTCCTCCATGTCACTCCTCCAAGTCACTGCTCCATGTTGATCCTCCAGGTCGATACTCCATGTTGCTCATCCATGTCATGTTGCTCCTCCATGTCACTCCTCTCAATCCTCCATGTCGCTCCTCCATGTAGATCCTTCATGTTATTCCTCTGTGTCGCTCCTCCTTGTCACTCCTCCATGTCACTACTCAATGTCAATTCTCCATGTCAATCCTCCATGTCTTCCATGTCACTCCACCGTGTCGCTCCTCCATGTCACTTATTCATGTCGATCCTCCATGTTGCACCTCCTTGTTCCTCCATATCACTCCTCCATGTCATTCCTCCATGTAACTCCAGTATGTCGCTCCTCCATGTCATTCCAGAATGTCAATCCAGATTTAACTCCATATTGTAACTCCTCCATGTCCCTCCTCCATGTCGCTCCTCCATGTCACTCCTCCATGTCACTCCTCCATGTCACTGCTTCATGCCGCTCCTCCATGTCTCTACTCCATGTCGATCCTCCATGTCGCTCATCCATGCTCCTCTATGTCACTCCTTTATGTCGCTCCTCCTTTTCACTCCTCCATGTCCCTCCTCCATGTCCCTCCTCCAAGTCACTCTGCCATGTCACTCCTTAATGTCACTCCTCAATGTCACTCCTCCATGTCGATCCTCCATGTCACTCCTCCATGTCACTCCTCCATGTCGCTCCTCCATGTTGCTTCTCCATGTCAATCCGCCATGTCGACCCACCATGTCACTCATCCTTGCTCCTCCATGTCACTCCAGAATGTCACTCCTACATGTCACTCCAGAATGTCACTCCAGAATGTCACTCCAGAATGTCACCCAGTATGTAGCTCCTCCTTGTCCCTCCCTCTTGTCACTACTCCAAGTTGCTACTCCTTGTCTCTCCTCCATGTCGATCCTCCATGTCACTCCTCCATCTCGATCCTGATGTTAATCCTTCATTTCACTCCTCCATGTCGATCCTGCATGTCGATCCTCTATGACGATCCTACATGTCGCTCCTCCATGTCACTCATCCATGTCTTCCTTGTCACTCCTCCATGTCGATCCATCATGTCGCTCATCCTTGCTCATTCTTGCTCCTCCATGACACTCCTCCATGTCACTCCAGAATGTCACTCCAGAATGTCAACCGAGAATGTTGCTACTCCATGTCCCTACTTCCTGTCACTACTCCATGTCGATCATCCATGTCAATCCTCCTTGTCGCTCCTCCATGTCGCTCCTCATTCCTCCTCCATGTCACTCCTCCATGTCGATCCTCCATGTCACTCCTCCAAGTTAATACTCCATGTCACTCCTCCATGTCGATCCACAGTCCCTTATCCTTTCTCCTCAATGTCACTCCTCCATGTCACTCCAGAATGTCGCTCCTCTATGTCCCTCCTTCCTGTGACTCCTCAATGTAACTCCTCCATGTCACTACTCCATGTCTTCCATGACACTCCTCCATGTAACTACTCCATGTCACTCCTGCATGTCAATCCTACATGTCATTCCTCCATGTCGCTCCTCCATGTCAATCCTCCATGTCACTCCTCCATGTCACTTCTTCTTGTCACTACTCAATGTCACTCCTCCATGTCACTCCTCCATGTCGATCCTCCATGTCGCTTATCCTTGCTCCTCCATGTCAATCATCCATGTCACTTCTCCATGTCACTACTTCTTGTCTTCCATGACACTGCTCCATGTCACTCCTCCATGTCAATCCTCCATGTCTATCCTCCATGTCGCTACTCCATGTCACTCCACCATGTCAATCCTCCATGTCTATCCTCCATGTCGATCCTACATGTCACTCCTCCATGTCGCTCCTCCATGTCAATCCTCCATGTCTATCCTCCATGTCGCTACTCCATGTCACTCCTCCATGTCGCTCCTCCATGTCGCTCCTCCATATCAATCCTCCATATCGCTCCTCCATGTCGATCATCCATGTCACTCCTCCATGTCGATCATCCATGTCACTCCTCCTTGTCGCTCCTCCATGTCCCTCCTCCATGTCGCTCCTCCATGTCACTCCTCCATATCAATCTTCCATTTCGCTCCTCCATGTCGATCATCCATGTCACTCCTCCTTGTCGATCCCCCATGTCACTCATCCATGTCGCTCCTCCATGTTGCTCCTCCATCTCAATCCTCCATGTCGCTCATCCGTGTCGATCATCCATGTCACTTCTCCATGTCTATCATCCATTTCACTCCTCCTTGGTGCTCCTCCATGTCACTCCTCCATTTCGGTCCTCCAAGTCACTCTTCCATGTTGATCCTCGATGTCACTCCTCCATGTCGCTCCTCCTTCCTCCTCCATGTCACTCCTCCATGTCGATCCTCCATGTTGCTCCTCCATGTAGATCCTAGATGTCGCTCCTCCATGTCGCTTCTCCATGTCGATCCTCCAAATCACTACTCCAACTTGCTACTCCATATCACTACTCCATGTCGATCCACCATGTCCCTCATCCTTGCTTCTCCATGTCACTCCTCCATGTCACTCCAGAATGTTGATCCTCTATGTACCTCCTTCATGTGACTCCTCAATGTAACACCTCCATGTCACTACTTCATGTCTTCAATGACACTCCTCAATGTCACTACTTAATGTCACTCCTCAATGTCACTTCTCCATGTCAATTCTCCATGTCGCTCCTATATGTCGCTCCTCAATGTCGATCCTCCATGTTGCTCATCCTTGCTCCTCCATGTCACTCCTCGATGTCGCTACTCCATGTTAATCCAGAATGTCCCTTCTCCAAGTCCCTCCTCCATGTCACTCCTTTATGTCACTCCTCAATGTCACTCCTCCATGTCATTCCACCATGTAAATCCAGTATGTCGCTCCTCCATGTCACTCCAGAATGTCAATCCAGATTTAATTCCAGAATGTCACTCCAGAATTTAACTCCATATTGTAACTCCTCCATGTCCCTCCTCCATGTCGCTCCTCCATGTCACTCCTCCATGTCACTCCAGAATGTCAATCCAGATTGAACTCCAGAATGTCACTCCTCCATGTCGATCCTCCATGTCGATCTTCCATGTCTCTCCTCCATGTCACTCCTCCATCTTCACAATGTCATTCCTCCATGTCACTCCTCCAGGTCGATACGCCTTGTTGCTCCTCCATATCGATCCTCCATGTTGCTCCTCCATGTCACTCCTCCATGTCACTGCTTCATGTCGATCCTCCATGTCGATCCTCGATGTTGCTCCTCCATTTCATTTCTCCATGTCTTCCATGTCACTACCCTATGTACCTCCTCCATGTAGATGCTTCATGTTACTCCTCTTTGTCAATCCTCCATATCTGTCAACAATATCACTCCAGAATGTCCCTCCAGAATGTCCCCCCAAAATGTCACTCCTCCATGTCACTCCTCCATGTCGCTCCTCTTTGTCACTCCTCCATGTCACTGCTCAATGTCGATTCTCCATGTCACTCCTCCATGTCTTCCATGTCGACACATGTCGCTCCTCCTTGTCACTCCTCCATGTCACTAATCAATTTCGATCCTCCATGTCACTCCTCCATGTCTTCCATATCACTCCACCGTGTTGATCCTCTATGTCGATCCTCCATGTTGGTCCTCCATTTCACTCCTCCATGTCTTCCATGTCACTCCCCCATTTACCTCCTCCATGTCATTCCTCCATTTAGGTCCTTCATGTTGCTCCTCGATGTCACTCCAGAATTTAACTCCAGATTGTCTCTCCAGAATGTCACTCCTCCCAGTCACTTCTCCATGTCACTCCTCAATGTCGATTCTCCGTGTTGCTCCTCTGTGCTCCTCAATATCACTCATCCATGTCGCTCCTCCATGTCACTCCAGAATGTCACTACTCCATGTCTCTACTCAATGTATCTCCTCCATGTCACTGCTCCATGTCGATCCTGCATGTCACTCCTCCATGTCGCTCCTCAAGGTCGCTCCTCAATGTTGAGCCTCCATGTCGTTCCTCTATGTCACTCCTCCATTTAGATCCTCCAAGTTACTCCTCCATGTCCCACCTCCATATCGCTTCTCCATGTCACTCCAGAATTTCACTCCTCCATGTCCCTCCTCTATGTCAATCTTCCATGTCGATCCTCTATTTCGCTCCTCCATGTCGCTCCTCCATGTCTCTCCTCCCTTTCTTCCACGTCACACTTCGATGTCACTCATCCATGTCACTCCATGTCGATCTTCCATGTCGATCCTCCATGTCTCTCCTCCATGTCACTCCTCTATGTCTACCATGCCACTCCTATATGTCTGTCCACAATGTCAATCTTCCATGTCTCTCTTCCATGTCACTCCTCCGAGTCTACAATGTCACTCCTCCATGTCACTCCTCCATGTTGATCTTTTATGTCAGTCCTCCATGTCTCTTCTCAATGTCGCTCCTCCATGTCGCTCCTACATGTCACTCCTACCTGTCTTCAATGTCACTCCTTACTGTCACTCTATTTTGATCCTCTGTGTCATTCCTCCATGTCAATCCTACATGTCACTCCTCCATTTAGATCCTCCAAGTTACTCCTCCATGTCCCTCCTCCATGTCACTCCAGAATTTCACTCCTCCATGTCCCTCCTCTATGTCACTCCTCCATGTCAATCCTCTATTTCGCTCCTCCATGTCGCTCCTCCATGTCACTCCTCCCTTTCTTCCACGTCACACCTCTATGTAACTCCTACATGTCAATACTCCATGTCACTGCTCGATGTCGCACCTCCATGTCGATCCTCCATTTCGATCCTCCATGCTGATGCACCATGTCACTGCTCCATGTCTTCCATGTCACTCCAGAATGTCGCTCCTCCATGTCACTCCAAAATGTCGCTCCTCCATGTCCCTCCAGAATGTCATTCCTCCATGTCTGTCCTCCAAATCGCTACATGATGTTGCTCCTCATGTAGCTCCTCCATGTATCTCTGCTATGTTTCTCCTACATGTCACTCCTCCATCTCGATCCTCCATTTCGCTTCTCCATGTCACTCCAGAATGTCGCTCCTCCTAGTCAGTCCCCCATGTTTATCCTCCATGTTGCTCCTCCTTGCTCCTCCATATCACTCCTCTATGTAACTCCTCCATGTCAACGCTACATGTCACTCCTCCATGTCACTCCGCCATGTCACTCCAGAATGTCACTCCAAAATTTACCTCCAGAATGTCACTCCCCCATATCTTTTCTCCATGTCAATCCTCCATGTCGCTCTTCCATGTCGGTACTCCATGTTGCTCCTCCATGACACTCCTCTTGTTACTCCATGTTACTCCTCCATGACGATCCTCCATGTCGATCTTCCATGTCTCTCCACCATTTCACACCTCCATGTCTCACTTCCATGTCATTCCTCCATGTCGCTCCTCCTTGCTCCTCCATTTCACTCCTCCATGTTGCTCCTCCATGTCACTCCAGAATGTTGCTCCTCAATGTCACTCCAGAATGACACTCCAGAATTTAACTCCAGAATGTCACTCCTCCATATCCTTCCTCAGTGTCAATCCTCCATGTCGATCCTCCTTGTCACGTCTCTATGTAGATCCTGCATGTCAGTACTCAATGTCGCTCCTCAATGTTACCCCACCATTACACTCCTCCTTGTCACTCCTCCATGAAACTGATCCATGTCAATCTTCCATGTCGATACTCCATGTTGTTCCTCCATATCACTCCTCCATGTCTTCCATGTCACTCCCCCATGTACCTACTCAATGTCACTCCAGAATGTCCCTCCAGAATGTCACTCCTCAGTGTCGCTCCTTCATGTCACTACACTATGTTGATCCTCCATGTTGCTCCTCCTTGCTCCTCCATATCACTCCTCCATCTCAATCCAGAATGTCCCTCCAAAATTTAACTCCAGAATGTCACTCCGCCATGACTCTCATCCATGTCACTCCAGAATGTCACTCCAGAATTTAACTCCAGAATGTAACTCCTCCATGTCCTTTCTCCATGTCGATCCTCAATGTCAGTTATCCATGTCTAATCTCCATGTCAGTCCTTCATGTTTGCTCCTCAATGTTGCTCCTTCATGATGCTCCTCTTGTCATTCCTCCATATTGCTACTCCATGTCACTCATCCATGTCTTCCATGTCACTCCCTCATACACCTCCTCCATGTCGCTCCTCCATGTAGATCCTTTATGTTTATCATCCATGTTGATCTTCCATGTCGCTCCTCCATGTCACTCCAGAACATCTCTCCAGAATTTCACCCTAGAATGTCACTCCTCCATGTCAGTCCCCCATGTCACTCCGCGATGTCGCTCCTCCATGTAGCTCTTCCATGTCGCTCTCCCATGTCACTCCCCCTTGTTACTCATCCTTGTCACTCCATGTTATTCCTCCATGTCGATCCTCCATGTCTATCTTCCACGTCTCTCCTCCATGTCACTCCTCCATTTCTACCATGTCACTCCTCAATGTCACTCCTCCATGTTGATCCTACATGACACTCCACCATGTTGCTCCTACTTGTTACTCCTTCATGTAGCTCCTCCTTGTCACTCCTCCATGTCACTCCTCCATGTTGCTACTCCATGTCACTCCTCCATGTCTTCCACATCACCTCCTCCATGTCGCTCCTCCATGTAGATCCTTCATGTTAATCCTCCATGTCACTCCCCCTTGTCGCTCTTCCATGTCGCTCCACCTTCCTCCTCCATGTCACTCCTCCATGTCGATCCTCCATGTCACTCCTCCAAGTTAATACTCCATGTCACTCCTCCATGTCGATCCACCATGTCCCTAATCCTTTCTCCTCAATGTAACTCCTCCATGTCACTCCAGAATGTCACTCCTCTATGTCCCTCCTTCCTGTGACTCCTCAATGTAACTCCTCCATGTCACTACTCCATGTCTTCCATGATACTCATCCATGTCACTCCTCCATGTCACCCCTGCATGTCGATCCTACATCTCACTCCTCCATGTCGCTCCTCCATGTCACTCCTCCATGTCACTTCTTCTTGTAACTCTTCAATGTCACTCCTCCATGTAACTCCTCCATGTCGATCCTCCATGTCGCTTATCCTTGCTCCTCCATGTCAATCATCCAAGTCGCTCCTCCATGTCACTCCTCCATGTCGCTCCTCCATGTCGATCATCCATGTAACTCCTCCATGTCGATCATCCATGTCACTCCTCCTTGTCGCTCCTCCATGTCACTCCTCCATGTCGCTCCTCCATGTCACTCCTCCATATCAATCCTCCATGTCGCTCCTCCATGTCGATCATCCATGTCACTCCTCCATTTTGCTCCTCCATGTCGCTCTTACATGTTGATCCTCCATGTCACTCCTCCATGTTGCTCCTCCTTCCTCCTCCATGTCACTCCTCCATGTCGATCCTGCTTGTCGCTCCTCCATGTCACTCCTCCATGTCACTCCAGAATGTCAACCCAGAATGTCGCTCCTCTTTGTCCCTCCTTCCTGTGACTCCTCCATATAACTACTCCATGTAACTCCTCCATGTCACTCCTCCATGTCTTCCATGACAATCCTCCATGTCACTCATCCATGCCACTCCTGCATGTCGATCCTACATGTCACTCCTCCTTGTCGCTCCTCCATGTCAATCCTCCATGTTGCTCATCCATGTAGATCCTAGATGTCTCTTCTCCATATCTATCCTCAATGTCGCTCCTCCATTTCACTCATCCATGTCATTCCTTCATATCACTGCTCCATGTCTTTCCTCAATGTCACTCCTCCATGTCACTCCTTCCTGTGACTCCTCAATGTAACTCCTCCATGTCACTACTCCATGTCTTCCATGACACTCCTCAATGTCACTCCTTAATGTCACTCCTCAATGTCACTCCTCCATGTCGATTCTCCATGTCGCTCCTCTATGTCGCTTCTCCATGTAGATTTTCCATTTCAGTCATCCATATCGATCAACAATGTCACTCCTCCATGTCACTCCCCCATGTTGCTCCTCCATGTAGATCCTAGATGTCGCTCCTCCATGTCGCTTCTCCATGTCGATCCTCCATGTCACTATTCCAAGTTGCTACTCAATGTCACTCCATGTCGATCCACCATGTCGCTCATCCTTGCTCCTCCATGTCACTCCTCCATGTCACTCCAGAATGTCGCTAATCCATGTCACTCCTTCCTTTGACTCCTCAATGTAACTCCTCCATGTCGCTCCTCTATGTCACTCCAGAATGTCGCTCCTCCATGTCACTCCAGAATGTCACTCCAGAATGTAAACCAAGAATGTCGCTCCTCCATGTCCCTCCTTCCTGTGACTCCTCAATGTAACTCCTCCACGTCACTGCTCCATGTCTTCCATGACACTCCTCCATGTCGCTCCTCCATGTCAATCCTCCATGTCTATCCTCCATGTCGCTCCTCCATGTCAGTCCCCCATGTCACTCCTCCATGTCACTTCTCCTTGTCATTCCTCAATGTCACTCCTCCATGTCACTCCTCCATGTCAATTCTTCTTCTCACTCCTCAATGTCACTCCTCCATGTCGATCCTCCATGTCGCTAATTCTTGCTCCTCCATTTCAATCATCCATGTTGCTCCTCCATGTCGATCATCCATGTCACTCCTCCTTGTCGCTCCTTCATGTCACTCATCCATGTCTTCCTTGTCACAAAAAAATATTCTGTTTTGTATTCCTTGGAACCTGCTTTAAAACTAGATTTCCTGTGTTGTTTCTTTGATCAAAGAAAGTGCTCCATGTCGATCTTCCATGTCACTCCTCCATGTCACGCCGACATGTCACTGCTCAAGGTCACTCCTCCATGTCAATCCTCTTATGTCACTCCAGAATGTCGCTCCTCCATGTCACTCCAGAATGTCACTCCAGAATGTCAACACAGAAGGTCGCTCCTACATTTCCCTCCTTCCTGTGATAACTCAATGTAATTCCTCTACGTCACTGCTCCATGTCTTCCATGACACTCCTCCATGTCACTCCTCCATGTCACTCCTGCATGTCGATCCTATGTGTCACTCCTCCATGTCGCTCCTCCATGTCAATCCTCCATGTCTCTCCTGCATGTCGATCCTATATGTCTCTCCTCCATGTCGCTACTCCATGTCAATCCTCCATGTCTATGCTCCATTTTGCTGCTCCGTGTCACTCCTCCATGTCACTCCTTCATATCACTGCTCCATGTCGATCCTCCATGTCACTTCTCCATGTCAGTCCTCAATGTCACTCCTCCATGTCACTCCTCCATGTCGATCGTCCTTGTCGCTCATCCATACTCCTCCATGTTACTCTTCCATATCGCTCCTCCATGTCACACCATGATGTCACACCAGAATGTCACTCCTCCATGTCGCTTCTCCATGTCGCTCCTCCATGTCAGTACTCCATGTCGATCCTCCATGTCACTCCTCCATTTCAGTCCTCCATGTTGCTCTTCCATGTAGAACCTACATGTCGCTCCTCCATGTCGATCCTCCATGTCGCTCATCCTTGCTACTCCATGTCACTCCTCCATGTCACTCCAGAATGTCGCTCCTCCATGTCCCTCCTTCCTGTGACTCCTCAATGTAACTCCTCCATGTCAATACTCCATGTCTTCCATGACACTCCTCTATGTCACTCCTCCATGTCACTCCTGCATGTCGATCCTACATGTCACTCCTCCATGTTGCTCCTCCATGTCAACCCTCCATGTCTATCCTCCATGTAGCTCCTCCATGTCAGTCCCCCATGTCACTCCTCCATGTCACGTCTCCTTGTCATTCCTCAATGTCACTCCTCCATGTCACTCCTCCATGTCACTTCTTCTTGTCACTCCTCAATATCACTCCTCCATGTCGATCCTCCATGTCGCTAATTCTTGCTCCTCCATTTCAATCATCCATTTCGCTCCTCCATGTCGATCATCCATGTCACTCCTCCTTGTCACTCCTCCATGTCAATCCTCTATGTCACTCCAGAATGTCGCTCCTCCATGTCACTCCAGAATGTCACTCCAGAATGTCAACACAGAAGGTCGCTCCTCCATGTCCCTCCTTCCTGCGTCTACTCAATGTAACTCCTCGACATCACTGCTCCATGTCTTCCATGACACTCCTCCATGTCACTCCTCCATGTCACTCCTGCATGTCGATCATATATGTCACTCCTCCATGTTGCTCCTCCATGTCAATCCTCCATGTCTATGCTCCATGTCGCTCCTCCGTGTCACTCCTCCATGTCACTACTTCATATCACTGCTCCATGTCGATCCTCCATGTCACTTCTCTATGTCAGTCCTCAATGTCACTCCTCCATGTCACTCCTCCATGTCGATCGTCCTTGTCGCTCATCCTTACTCCTCCATGTTACTCTTCCATATCGCTTCTCCATATCAAATCATGATGTCACACCAGAATTTCACTTCCATGTCGCTTCTCCATGTCGCTCCTCCATGTCAGTACTCCATGTCGATCCTCCATGTCACTCCTAAATTTCAGTCCTCCATTTTGCTCTTCCATGTAGAACCTACATGTCTTTCCTCCATGTTGATCCTCCATGTCGCTCATCCTTGCTCCTCCATGTCACTCCTCGATGTCGCTACTACATGTCAATCCAGAATGTCCCTCCTCCATGTCCTTCCTCCATGTCACTTCTCCATGTCACTCCTTAATGTCACTCCTCAATGTCACTCCTCCATGTCGATTCTCCATGTCGATCCTCTATGTCACTTCTCCATGTAGCTTTTCCATTTCAGTCCTCCATGTCGATCAACAATGTCACTCCTCCATGTCACTCCTCCATGTTGCTCCTCCATGTAGATCCAAGATGTCACTCCTCCATGTCACTTCTCCATGTCGATCCTCCATGTCACTCCTCCAAGTTGCTACTCCATGTCACTCCTCCATGTCACTCCAGAATGTCGCTCCTCCATGTCCCTCCTTCCTGTGACTCCTTAATGTAACTCCTCCATGTCACTACTCCATGTCTTCCATGACACTCCTCTATGTCACTCCTCCATGTCACTCCTGCATGTCGATCCTACATGTCACTCCTCCATGTCGCTCCTCCATGTCAATCCTCCATGTCTATCCTCCATGTCGCTCCTCCATGTCAGTCCCCCATGTCACTCCTCCATGTCACTTCTCCTTGTCATTCCTCAATGTCACTCCTCCATGTCACTTCTTCTTGTCACTCCTCAATATCACTCCTCCATGTCGATCCTCCATGTCGCTAATTCTTGCTCCTCCATTTCAATCATCCATGTCGCTCCTCCATGTCGATCATCCATGTCACTCCTCCATTTCAGTCCTCCATGTTGCTCTTCCATGTAGAACCTACATGTCGCTCCTCCATGTCGATCCTCCATGTCGCTCATCCTTGCTACTCCATGTCACTCCTCCATGTCACTCCAGAATGTCGCTCCTCCATGTCCCTCTTTCCTGTGACTCCTCAATGTAACTCCTCCATGTCACTACTCCATCTCTTCCATGACACTCCTCCATGTCGAGCTTCCATGTCACTCCTCCATGTCAGGCCAACATGTCACTGCTCAATGTCACCTCATGTCATTACTCCTTGTCTTCCATGACATTTCTCCATGTCACTCCTCCATGTCAACCCTGCATGTCGATCCTACATGTCACTCCTCCATGTTGCTCCTCCATGTCAATCCTCCATGTCTATCCTCCATGTCGCTCCTCCATGTCACTCCTCAATGTCACTCCTTCCTGTGACTCCTCAATGTAACTCCTCCATGTCACTACTCCATGTCTTCCATGACACTCCTCAATGTCCTACTTAATGTCACTCCTCAATGTTCCTACTCCTTGTCGATTCTCCATGTCACTCCTCTATGTCGCTACTCCATGTTAATCCAGAATGTCCCTCCTCCATGTTACTTCTCCATGTCACTTCTCCATGTCACTCCTTAATGTCACTCCTCAATGTTACTCCTCCATGTTGATTCTCCATGTCGCTCTTCTATGTCGCTTCTCCATGTAGCTTTTCCATTTCAGTCCTCCATATCGATCAACAATGTCACTCCCCCATGTCACTCCGCCATGTTGCTCCTCCATGCAGATCCTAGATGTCGCTCCTCCATGTCGCTTCTCCATGTCGATCCTCCATGTCACTCTTCCAAGTTATTACTCCATGTCACTCCATGTCGATCCACCATGTCACTCATCCTTGCTCCTCCATGTCACTCCTCCATGTCACTCCAAAATGTCGCTCCTCCATGTCACTCCTTCCGGTTTCTCCTCAATGTCACTCCTCCATGTCTTCCATGACACTCCTCCATGTCACTCCTCCATGTCACTTCTGCATGTCGATCCTACATGTCACTCCTCCATGTCGCTCCTCCATGTCTATCCTCCATGTTGCTCCACCATGTCACTCCTCCATGTCACTCCTCCATGTCACTTCTTCTTGTCACTCCTCCAGGTCACTCATCCATGTCGATTCTCCATGTCGATCTTCTATGTCTCTCCTCCATGTCACTCCTCCATCACTACCATGTCACTCCTCCATGTCTATCCTCCTTGTCGATCCACCATGTTGCTCCTCCATGTCGATCCTCTATGTAGCTCCTCCATGTCGATCCTCCATGTCACTCCTACATGTAGATCCTACACATCACTCCTCCATATCGATCCACCTTGTTGCTCTTCCATGTTGATCCTCTATGTAGCTCCTCCATGTCGATCCTCCATGTCACTCCGATATGTAGATCCTACATGTTACTCCAGAATTTTACTCCAGAATTTAACTGTAGAATGTCACTCCTCCATGTCAGTCCTCCTTGTCAATACTCTATGTCGACTCCTCCATGTCGAACCTCCATGTCACTCCTCCATGTCACTCCTCCATGTCGATCCTCCATGTCGCTCCTCCATGTCACTGCTCCATGTCGATCCTCCATGTCGATCCTCGATGTTGCTCCTCCATTTCACTGATCCATGTCTTCCATGTCACTCCACTATTTACCTCCTCCATGTAGCTCCTCCATTTAGATCCTACATGTTACTCCTCTATGTCAACCCTCCATATCTCTCATCAATGTCACTACAGAATGTCCCTCCAGAATGTCCCTCCAAAATGTCACTCCTCCATGTCACTGCTCAATGTAGATCCTCCATGTCACTCCTCCATGTCACTCCTCGATGTCTTCCTTATCGACACATGTCGATCCTCCATGTCGCTCTTCCTTGCTCATCCGTATCACTCCACCATGTCACTCCTCCATGTCACTCCAGAATGTCGCTCCTCCATGTCAACACAGATTTAATTCCAGAATGTCGCTCCTCCATGTCAATCCAGATTTAACTCCAGAATGACACTCCTCCATGTTAATCCTCAATGTCGAACTTCCATGTCTCTCCTCCATGTCACTCCTCCATCTCTACCATGTCACTCCTCCATGTCGATCCTCCATGTCGATCTTCCATGTCGATCTTCCATGTCTCTCCTCCATGTCACTCCTCCATCTCTACCATGTCACTCCTCCATGTCAATCCACCTTGTCAATACTCCATGTCGATCCTCCATGTCGCTCCTCCATGTCACTCCTCCATGTCACTGCTCCATGTCGATCCTCCATGTCTCTCCTCTGTGTCACTCCTCCATGTCACTCCCCCTTGTTGATCCTCCATGTCAGTCCTCCATGTTGCTCCTCGATGTCGCTCCTCCTTATCGATCCTCCATATCGCTCCTCCATGTCGATCCTCCAGGTCACTCCTGCATTTAGATCCTACATGTTACTCCTCCATGTCGATCTTCCACGTCACTCCTCCATGTCGCTCCAATTTGTCACTCCTCCATGTCACTGCTCAATGTCGATCCTCCATGAAACTCCTCCATGTCTTCCATGTTGACACATGTCGATCCTCTATTTCGCTCTTCCATGTCACACTTCCATGTCACTGCTCGATGTCGCTCTTCCATATCGATCCTCCATGTCGCTCTTCCATGTTACTCCTCCTTGTCGCTCCTCCTTGTCACTCCTCCATGATGGAGGATCGACATGGAGCAGTGGCTCCATGCCGATCCTCCATTTTTATCCTCTATGTTGCTCCACCATGTAACTCCTCCATGTCTTCCAATATCACTCCCCCATGTACCTCATCCGTGTTGGTCCTCCATGTGACTATTCCATGTCGATCCTCCATGTTGCTCGTCCCTGCTCATCCACATCACTCCTCCCTGTCACTCCTCCATTTCACTCCTCCATGTCACCTCAGAATGTTGCTTCTCCATGTCACTCCAGAATGTCACTCCAGAATTTGACTCCAGAATGTCACTCCTCCATGTAACTCCTCCATGTCAATCCTACATGTCACTCCTCCATGTCACTCCACCATGTCGCTCCTCCATGTAGAACTTTCATGTCACTCCTCCATGTCACTGCTCCATGTCGATCCTCCATTTCGATCCTCCATGTTGCTCCACCATGTCACTACTCCATGTCTTCCATGTCACTCCACATGTCACTCCTCCATGTCTTCCATGTCACTCCCCCATGTACCTCCTCCATGTAGATCCTTCATGTTACTCCTCAATGTCAAACCTCCATGTCGCTCCTCCATGTCACTCCTCCGTGTCGCTCCTTATTGTCACTCCTCCATGTCACTACTCAATGTCGATACCTCCATGTCACTCCAGAATGTCCCTCCTGAAAGTTACTCCAGAATGTCACTCCTCCATATTCCTCCTCCATGTCACTCTTCCCTGTCTTCCATATCACTCCTCCATGTCACTCCTCCATGTCGATCATCCTTGTCGCTCCTCCATGTCGCTCCTCCATGTCATTCCTCCATGTTGATTCTCCATGTCACTCCTCCATGTCGATCCTCCATGTCGCTCCACCATGTCGCTCCTCCATGTCACTCCGCCATGTTGATCCTCAATGTCACTCTTCAATGTCACACTTCCATGTCACTGCTCGATGTCGCTCCTCCATGTCAATCCTTCATGTCGCTCCTCCTTGTTACTCCTTCATGTCGCTCCTCCTTGTCACTCCTCCTTGTCACTCATCCATGTCTTCCATGTCACTCCCCCATGTACCTCCACTATGTAGCTCCTCCATGTAGACCCTTCATGTGACTCCTCTATGTCAATCCTCCATATCTCTCACCAATGTCACTCCAGAATGTAGCTCCTCCATGTCACTCCAGAATGTCCCTCCAAAATGTCCCTCCAAAATGTAACTCCTCCGTGTCACTCCTCCATGTCGCTCCTCTTTGTCACTCCTCCATGTCACTGCTCAATATCGATCCTCCATGTCACTCCTCCATGTCTTCCATGTCGACACATGTCGATCCTCCATGTTGCTCCTCCTTGCTCATCCATATCACTCCACCATGTCACTCCAGAATGTCACTACTCCATGTCACTCCAGAATGTCAATCCAGATTTAACTCCAGAATGTTACTCCTCCATGTTGATTCTCCATGTCGATCTTCTATGTCTCTCCTCCATGTTACTCCTCCATCTCTACCATGTCACTCCTCCATGTCACTCCTCCTTGTCGATCCACCATGTTGCTCCTCCATGTCGATCCTCTATGTAGCTCCTCCATGTCGATCCTCCATGTCACTCCTATATGTAGATCCTACATGTCACTCCAGAATTTTACTCCAGAATTTAACTGTAGAATGTCACTCCTCCATGTCAGTCCTCCTTGTCAATACTCCATGTCGACTCCTCCATGTCGAACCTTCATGTCACTCCTCCATGTCACTCCTCCATGTCGACTCCTACATGTCGAACCTCCATGTCACTCCTCCATGTCACTCCTCCATGTCGATCCTCCATGTCGCTCCTCCATGTCACTGCTCCATGTCGATCCTCCATGTCGATCCTCGATGTTGCTCCTCCATTTCACTGCTCCATGTCTTCCATGTCACTCCACTATTTATCTCCTCCATGTAGCTCCTCCATTTAGATCCTTCATGTTACTCCTCTATGTCAACCCTCCATATCTCTCATCAATGTCACTCCAGAATGTCCCTCCAGAATGTCCCTCCAAAATGTCACTCCTCCATGTCACTGCTCAATGTCGATCCTCCATGTCACTCCTTCATGTCACTACTCCATGTCTTCCTTATCGACACATGTCGATGCTCCATGTCGCTCTTCCTTGCTCATCCATATCACTCCACCATGTCACTCCTCCATGTCACTCCAGAATGTCGCTCCTCCATGTCAATACAGATTTAATTCCAGAATGTAATTCCTCCTTGTCAATCCAGATTTAACTCCAGAATGTCACTCCTCCATGTCGATCCTCCATGTCGATCTTACATATCTCTCCTCCATGTCACTCCTCCATGTCACTCCTCCATGTCGATCAAACTTGACACTCCTCCATGTCGATCCTCCATGTTACTCGTCCATGTAGATCCTACATGTCATTCCAGAATTTCACACCAGAATTTAACTGTATAATGTCACTCCTCCATGTCAGTCCTCCTTGTCAATACTCCATGTCGACTCCTCCTTGTTGATCCTCCATATCGCTCCACCATGTCGATCTTCATGTCACTCCTCCATTTAGATCGTACATGTTACTCCTCCATGTCGATCTTCGATGTCGCTCCTCCATGTCACTCCAGAATGGCGCTCCTCCATGTCACTCCAGAAAGTCGCTCCACCATGTCAATCCTCCATGTCGATCTTCCATGTCTCTCCTTCATCTCTACCATGTCACTTTTCCATGTCACTCCTCCATGTCGATCAACCTTGACACTCCTCAATGACGATCCTCTATGTCGCTCCTACATGTCGATCCTCAATGTCACTCCTCCATGTAGATCCTACATGTCACTCCAGAATTTCACTCCAGAATTTAACTGTAGAATGTCACTCCTCCATGTCAGTTTTCCTTGTCAATACTCCATGTCGACTCCTCCTTGTTGATCCTCCATATCGCTCCTCCATGTCGATCCTTCATGTCACTCCTCCATTTAGATCCTACATGTTACTCCTCCATGTCGATCTTCCATATCGCTCCTCCATGTCACTCCAGAATGTCGCTCCACCATGTCCCTCCAGAATGTACCTCCTCGTTGTCAGTCTTCCATGTCGCTCCGCGATGTAGCTCCTCCATGTTGCTCCTCCATGTCGCTCTTCCATGTCGCTCCTCCATGTCACTCTTCCATGTCGATCCTCCATGTCACTCCTCCATGTCGATCCTTCATGTCGCTCCTCCATTTCACTCCTCCATGTCACTCCTCCAAGTCACTCCTCCATGTTGATCCTCCAGGTCGATACTCCATGTTGCTCCTCCATGTCACTCCTCTCAATCCTCCATGTCGCTCCTCCATGTAGATCCTTCATGTTATTCCTCCATGTCACTCCTCCTTGTCACTCCTCCATGTCACTACTCAATGTCAATTCTCCATGTCAATCCTCCATGTCTTCCATGTCACTCCACCGTGTCGCTCATCCATGTCACTTATTCATGTCGATCCTCCATGTCGCACCTCCTTGTTCCTCCATATCACTCCTCCATGTCATTCCTCCATGTAACTCCAGTATGTCGCTCCTCCATGTCACTCCAGAATGTCAATCCAGATTTAACTCCAGAATGTCACTCCAGAATTTAACTCCATATTATACCTCCTCCATGTCCCTCCTCCATGTCGCTCCTCCATGTCACTCCTCCATGTCACTCCAGAATGTCAATCCAGATTGAACTGCAGAATGTCACTCCTCCATGTCGATCATCCATGTCGATCTTCCATGTCTCTCCTCCATGTCACTCCTCCATCTTCACCATGTCAATCCTCCATGTCACTCCTCCAGGTCGATCCACCTTGTTGTTCCTCCATGTCGATCCTCCATGTTGCTCCTCCATGTCACTCCTCCATGTCACTGCTTCATGTCGATCCTCCATGTCGATCCTCGATGTTGCTCCTCCATTTCATTTCTCCATGTCTTCCATGTCACTACCCTATGTACCTCCCCCATGTAGATGCTTCATGTTACTCCTCTATGTCAATCCTCCATATCTGTCATCAATATCACTCCAGAATGTCCCTCCAGAATGTCCCCCCAAAATGTCACTCCTCCATATGACTCCTCCATGTCGCTCCTCTTTGTCACTCCTCCATGTCACTGCTCAATGTCGATCCTCCATATCACTCCTCCATGTCTTCCATGTCGACACATGTCGCTCCTCCTTGTCACTCCTCCATGTCACTAATCAATTTTGATCCTCCATGTCACTCCTCCATGTCTTCCATATCACTCCACCGTGTCGATCCTCCATGTCGATCCTCCATGTTGGTCCTCCATTTCACTCCTCCATGTCTTCCATGTCACTCCCCCATTTACCTCATCCATGTCATTCCTCCATTTAGGTCCTTCATGTTGCTCCTCGATGTCACTCCAGAATTTAACTCCAGAATGTCTCTCCAGAATGTCACTCCTCCCTGTAACTTCTCCATGTCACTCCTCAATGTCGATCCTCCGTGTTGCTCCTCTGTGCTCCTCAATATCACTCATCCATGTCGCTCCTCCATGTCACTCCAGAATGTCACTACTCCATGTCTCTACTCAATGTATCTCCTCCATGTCACTGCTCCATGTCGATCCTGCATGTCACTCCTCCATGTCGCTCCTCAAGGTCGCTCCTCAATGTTGAGCCTCCATGTCATTCCTCTATGTCACTCCTACATTTAGATCCTCCAAGTTACTCCTCCATGTCCCTCCTCTATGTCACTCTTCCATGTCGATCCTCTATTTCGCTCCTCCATGTCGCTCCTCCATGTCACTCCTCCCTTTCTTCCACGTCACACTTCCATGTCACTCATCCATGTCACTCCATGTCGATCTTCCATGTCGATCCTCCATGTCTCTACTCCATGTCAATCCTCTATGTCTACCATGCCACTCCTACATGTCTGTCCACAATGTCAATCTTCCATGTCTCTCTTCCATGTCACTCCTCCGAGTCTACAATGTCACTCCTCCATGTCACTCCTCCATGTTGATCTTTCATGTCAGTCCTCCATGTCTCTTCTCAATGTCGCTCCTCCATGTCGCTCCTACATGTCACTCCTCCCTGTCTTCAATGTCACTCCTTACTGTCACTCCTCTATTTTGATCCTCTGTGTCATTCCTCCATGTCAATACTACATGTCACTCCTCCATTTAGATCCTCCAAGTTACTCCTCCATGTCCCTCCTACATGTCACTCCAGAATTTCACTCCTCCATGTCCCTCCTCTATGTCACTCCTCCATGTCAATCCTCTATTTCGCTCCTTCATGTCGCTCCTCCATGTCACTCCTCCCTTTCTTCCACGTCACACCTCTATGTACCTCCTCCATGTCAATCCTCCATGTCGATCTTCTATTTCGCTCCTCCATGTCTGTCCTCCCAATAGCTACGTGATGTTGCTCCTCATGTAGCTCCTCCATGTATCTCTACTATGTTTCTCCTCCATCTCGATCCTCCATTTCGCTCCTCCATGTCACTCCAGAATGTCGCTCCTCCTAGTCAGTCCCCCATGTTTATCCTCCATGTCGCTCCTCCTTGCTCATCCATATCACTTCTCTATGTAACGCCTCCATGTCAACGCTACATATAACTCCTCCATGTCACTCCGCCATGTCATTCCAGAATGTCACTCTAAAATTTAACTCCAGAATGTCACTCCTCCATGTCCCTCCTCCATTCAATTCCAGAATGTCACTCCAGAATTTACCTCCAGAATGTCACTCCCCCATATCTTTTCTCCATGTCAATCCTCCACGTCGCTCCTCCATGTCGGTACTCCATGTTGCTCCTCCATGACACTCCTCTTGTTACTCCATGTTACTCCTCCATGACGATCCTCCATGTCGATCTTCCATGTCTCTCCACCATTTCACACCTCCATGTCTCACTTCCATGTCATTCTTCCATGTCGCTCCTCCTTGCTCCTCCATATCACTCCTCCATGTTGCTCCTCCATGTCACTCCAGAATGTTGCTCCTCAATGTCACTCCAGAATGACACTCCAGAATTTAACTCCAGAATGTCACTCCTCCATATCCTTCCTCAGTGTCAATCCTCCATGTCGATCCTCCTTGTCACATCTCTATGTCGATCCTGCATGTCAGTCCTCAATGTCGCTCCTCAATGTTACCCCACCATTACACTCCTCCTTGTCACTCCTCCATGAAACTGATCCATGTCAATCTTCCATGTCGATACTCCATGTTGTTCCTCCATATCACTCCTCCATGTCTTCCATGTCACTCCTCCATGTACCTCCTCAATGTCGCTCCAGAATGTCCCTCCAGAATGTAAATCAAGAATGTCACTCCTCCATGTCCCTCCTCCATGTCACTCCTCCATGTCGATCCTCCATGTCGATCTTCTATTTCGCTCCTCCATGTCACTCCTCCATGTCACTCCTCCCTTTCATCTACGTCACTCCTCTATGTAACTCCTCCATGTCAATACTACATGTCACTCCTTCTTGTCACTCCTCCATGTTGCTCCTCCATGTCACTCCTCCATGTTCATCCTCTATCTCAATTTTCCATATCTCTCATCAATGTCACTCCAAAATGTCACTCCAGAATGTCGCTCCTCCATGTTACTCCAGAATGTCCCTCCAAGATGGCCCTCCAAAATGTAACTCCTCCATGTAATTCCTAAATGTCTTCCATGTCGACACAACTCGATCCTCCATGTCGCTCCTCCTTGCTCATCCATATCAATCCAGTATGTTACTCCTCCATGTAACTCCAAAATGTCAATCCAGATTTAACTCCAGAATGTCGCTCTTCCATGTCAATCCTCAATGTCGAACTTCCATGTCTCTCCTCCATGTCACTCCTCCATCTCTACCATGTCACTCCTCCGTGTCGATCCTCCATTTCGATCCTCCATGTCGATCTTCCATGTCTCTTATCCATGTCGATCTTCCATGTCGATCTTCCATGTCTCTCCTCCATGTCACTCCTCCATCTCTACCATGTCACTCCTCCATGTCACTCCTCCATGTCTTCCATGTCCCTTCCCCATGTACCTACTCCATGTAGCTCCTACATGTAGATCCTTCATGTTACTCCTCTATGTCAATCCTCCATGTGTCCCATCAATGTCACTCCAGAATGTGACTCCAGAATGTCGCTCCTCCATGTCACTCCAGAATGTCCCTCCAGAATGTCACTCCTCCATGTAACTCCTCCATTTCAGCCCTCCATGTTGATCCACCATGTTTATCCTATATGTCACTCCTCCATGTCGCTCCTCCATGTCAATCCTCCATGTCTATGCTCCATTTCGCTCCTCCGTGTCACTCCTCCATGTCACTCCTTCATATCACTGATCCATGTCGATCCTCCATGTCACTTCTCCATGTCAGTCCTCAATGTCACTCCTCCATGTCACTCCTCCATGTCGATCGTCCTTGTCGCTCATCCTTACTCCTCCATGTTACTCTTCCATATCGCTCCTCCATGTCACACCATGATGTCACACCAGAATGTCACTCCTCCATGTCGCTTCTCCATGTCGCTCAACCATGTCAGTACTCCATGTCGATCCTCCATGTCACTCCTCCATTTCAGTCCTCCATGTTGCTCTTCCATGTAGAACCTACATGTCTTTCCTCCATGTTGATCCTCCATGTCGCTCATCCTTGCTCCTACATGTCACTCCTTGATGTCGCTACTACATGTCCATCCAGAATGTCACTCCTCCATGTCGATTCTCCACGTCGATCCTCTATGTCGCTTCTCCATGTAGCTTTTCAATTTCACTTCTCCATGTCACTCCTCCATGTTGCTCCTCATGTAGATCCTAGATGTCACTCCTCCAAGTTGCTACTACATGTCTCTCCTCCATGGCGATCCACAATGTCGCTCATCCTTGCTCATCCTTGCTCCTCCATGTCACTTCTCCATGTCACTCCAGAATGTCATTCCAGAATGTCAACCCAGAATGTCGCTCCTCCATGTCCCTCCTTCCTGTGACTCCTCCATGTAACTCCTCCATGTCTTCCATGACAATCCTCCATGTCACCCATCCATGTCACTCCTGCATGTCGATCCCACATGTCACTCCTCCATGTCGCTCATCCATTTCAATCCTCCATGTCTATCCTCCATGTCGTTCCTCTATGTTACTCCTCCTTGTTTCTCCTTCATATCACTGCTCTATTTCGATCCTCCATGTCACTCCTTCATGACAGTCCTCAATGTCGATCTTCCATGTCGCTCCGCTTTGCTCCTCCATGGCACTCCTCCATGTTGCTTCTCAATGTCAGTCCAGAGTGATGCTCCTCCATGTCATTCCAGAATGTCACTCAGGAATGTCACTCCTCCCTCTAACTCCGCCATGTCGCTACTCCATGTCACTCCTCCATGTCACTCCTTCATGTCGCTCCTCCTTGTCACTCCAAAATGTCCCTCCTCCATGTCCCTCCTCCATGCCACTCCTTCATATCACTGCTCCATGTCGCTCCTCCATGTCAGTCCTCCATGTCGATCCTCCATGTCACTACTCCATGTCGATCCTGCATGTCACTCCTCCATGTCACTCCTCCAAGTTGCTCCTCCATTTCACTCCTCCATGTCACTCCAGAATGTCACTCCAACATGTCACTCCAGAATGTCACTCCAGAATGTCAACCCAGAATGTAGCTCCTCCATGTCCATCCTTCATGTCACTCCTCCAAGTTGCTACTCCATGTCTCTCCTCCATGTCGATCCACCATGTCGCTCATCCTTGATCATCCTTGGTCCTCCATGTCACTCCTCCATGTCAACCCAGAATGTCAACCCAGAATGTTGCTCCTCCATGTCCCATCTTCCTGTGACTCCTCCAAGTAATTCCTCCATGTCGATCCTACATGTCACTCCTCCATGTCGCTCTTCCATGTCACTGCTCCATGTCATTCCTCCATGTTGATTCTCCATGTCACTCCTCCATGTCGATCCTCCATGTTGCTCCACCATGTCGCTCCTCCATGTCACTCCGCCATGTTGATCCTCAATGTCACTCTTCCATGTCACACTTCCATGTCACTGCTCGATGTCGCTCCTCCATGTCGATCCTTCATGTCGCTCCTCCTTGTTACTCCTTCATGTCGCTCCTCCTTGTCACTCCTCCTTGTCACTCATCCATGTCTTCCATGTCACTCCCCCATGTACCTCCACTATGTAGCTCCTCCATGTAGACCCTTCATGTGACTCCTCTATGTCAATCCTCCATATCTCTCACCAATGTCACTCCAGAATGTAGCTCCTCCATGTCACTCCAGAATGTCCCTCCAAAATGTCCCTCCAAAATGTATCTCCTCCGTGTCACTCCTCCATGTCGCTCCTCTTTGTCACTCCTCCATGTCACTGCTCAATATCGATCCTCCATGTCACTCCTCCATGTCTTCCATGTCGACACATGTCGATCCTCCATGTTGCTCCTCCTTGCTCATCCATATCACTCCACCATGTCACTCCAGAATGTCACTACTCCATGTCACTCCAGAATGTCAATCCAGATTTAACTCCAGAATGTTACTCCTCCATGTCGATTCTCCATGTCGATCTTCTATGTCTCTCCTCCATGTTACTCCTCCATCTCTACCATGTCACTCCTCCATGTCACTCCTCCTTGTCGATCCACCATGTTGCTCCTCCATGTCGATCCTGTATGTAGCTCCTCCATGTCGATCCTCCATGTCACTCCTATATGTAGATCCTACATGTCACTCCAGAATTTTACTCCAGAATTTAACTGTAGAATGTCACTCCTCCATGTCAGTCCTCCTTGTCAATACTCCATGTCGACTCCTCCATGTCGAACCTTCATGTCACTCCTCCATGTCACTCCTCCATGTCGACTCCTACATGTCGAACCTCCATGTCACTCCTCCATGTCACTCCTCCATGTCGATCTTCCATGTCGCTCCTCCATGTCACTGCTCCATGTCGATCCTCCATGTCGATCCTCGATGTTGCTCCTCCATTTCACTGCTCCATGTCTTCCATGTCACTCCACTATTTATCTCCTCCATGTAGCTCCTCCATTTAGATCCTTCATGTTACTCCTCTATGTCAACCCTCCATATCTCTCATCAATGTCACTCCAGAATGTCCCTCCAGAATGTCCCTCCAAAATGTCACTCCTCCATGTCACTGCTCAATGTCGATCCTCCATGTCACTCCTTCATGTCACTACTCCATGTCTTCCTTATCGACACATGTCGATGCTCTATGTCGCTCTTCCTTGCTCATCCATATCACTCCACCATGTCACTCCTCCATGTCACTCCAGAATGTCGCTCCTCCATGTCAATACAGATTTAATTCCAGAATGTAATTCCTCCTTGTCAATCCAGATTTAACTCCAGAATGTCACTCCTCCATGTCGATCCTCCATGTCGATCTTACATATCTCTCCTCCATGTCACTCCTCCATGTCACTCCTCCATGTCGATCAAACTTGACACTCCTCCATGTCGATCCTCCATGTTACTCGTCCATGTAGATCCTACATGTCATTCCAGAATTTCACACCAGAATTTAACTGTAGAATGTCACTCCTCCATGTCAGTCCTCCTTGTCAATACTCCATGTCGACTCCTCCTTGTTGATCCTCCATATCGCTCCACCATGTCGATCTTCATGTCACTCCTCCATTTAGATCGTACATGTTACTCCTCCATGTCGATCTTCGATGTCGCTACTCCATGTCACTCCAGAATGGCGCTCCTCCATGTCACTCCAGAAAGTCGCTCCACCATGTCGATCCTCCATGTCGATCTTCCATGTCTCTCCTTCATCTCTACCATGTCACTTTTCCATGTCACTCCTCCATGTCGATCAACCTTGACACTCCTCAATGACGATCCTCTATGTCGCTCCTACATGTCGATCCTCAATGTCACTCCTCCATGTAGATCCTACATGTCACTCCAGAATTTCACTCCAGAATTTAACTGTAGAATGTCACTCCTCCATGTCAGTTTTCCTTGTCAATACTCCATGTCGACTCCTCCTTGTTGATCCTCCATATCGCTCCTCCATGTCGATCCTTCATGTCACTCCTCCATTTAGATCCTACATGTTACTCCTCCATGTCGATCTTAGATATCGCTCCTCCATGTCACTCCAGAATGTCGCTCCACCATGTCCCTCCAGAATGTACCTCCTCGTTGTCAGTCTTCCATGTCGCTCCGCGATGTAGCTCATCCATGTTGCTCCTCCATGTCGCTCTTCCATGTCGCTCCTCCATGTCACTCTTCCATGTCGATCCTCCATGTCACTCCTCCATGTCGATCCTTCATGTCGCTCCTCCATTTCACTCCTCCATGTCACTCCTCCAAGTCACTCCTCCATGTTGATCCTCCAGGTCGATACTCCATGGTGCTCCTCCATGTCACTCCTCTCAATCCTCCATGTCGCTCCTCCATGTAGATCCTTTATGTTATTCCTCCATGTCACTCCTCCTTGTCACTCCTCCATGTCACTACTCAATGTCAATTCTCCATGTCAATCCTCCATGTCTTCCATGTCACTCCACCGTGTCGCTCATCCATGTCACTTATTCATGTCGATCCTCCATGTCGCACCTCCTTGTTCCTCCATATCACTCCTCCATGTCATTCCTCCATGTAACTCCAGTATGTCGCTCCTCCATGTCACTCCAGAATGTCAATCCAGATTTAACTCCAGAATGTCACTCCAGAATTTAACTCCATATTATACCTCCTCCATGTCCCTCCTCCATGTCGCTCCTCCATGTCACTCCTCCTATGTCACTCCAGAATGTCAATCCAGATTGAACTGCAGAATGTCACTCCTCCATGTCGATCATCCATGTCGATCTTCCATGTCTCTCCTCCATGTCACTCCTCCATCTTCACCATGTCAATCCTCCATGTCACTCCTCCAGGTCGATCCACCTTGTTGTTCCTCCATGTCGATCCTCCATGTCACTCCTCCATGTCACTGCTTCATGTCGATCCTCCATGTCGATCCTCGATGTTGCTCCTCCATTTCATTTCTCCATGTCTTCCATGTCACTACCCTATGTACCTCCTCCATGTAGATGCTTCATGTTACTCCTCTATGTCAATCCTCCATATCTGTCATCAATATCACTCCAGAATGTCCCTCCAGAATGTCCCCCCAAAATGTCACTCCTCCATATGACTCCTCCATGTCGCTCCTCTTTGTCACTCCTCCATGTCACTGCTCAATGTCGATCCTCCATATCACTCCTCCATGTCTTCCATGTCGACACATGTCGCTCCTCCTTGTCACTCCTCCATGTCACTAATCAATTTTGATCCTCCATGTCACTCCTCCATGTCTTCCATATCACTCCACCGTGTCGATCCTCCATGTCGATCCTCCATGTTGGTCCTCCATTTCACTCCTCCATGTCTTCCATGTCACTCCCCCATTTACCTCATCCATGTCATTCCTCCATTTAGGTCCTTCATGTTGCTCCTCGATGTCACTCCCGAATTTAACTCCAGAATGTCTCTCCAGAATGTCACTCCTCCCTGTAACTTCTCCATGTCACTCCTCAATGTCGATCCTCCGTGTTGCTCCTCTGTGCTCCTCAATATCACTCATCCATGTCGCTCCTCCATGTCACTCCAGAATGTCACTACTCCATGTCTCTACTCAATGTATCTCCTCCATGTCACTGCTCCATGTCGATCCTGCATGTCACTCCTCCATGTCGCTCCTCAAGGTCGCTCCTCAATGTTGAGCCTCCATGTCATTCCTCTATGTCACTCCTACATTTAGATCCTTCAAGTTACTCCTCCATGTCCCTCCTCCATATCGCTTCTCCATGTCACTCCAGAATTTCACTCCTCCATGTCCCTCCTCTATGTCACTCTTCCATGTCGATCCTCTATTTCGCTCCTCCATGTCGCTCCTCCATGTCACTCCTCCCTTTCTTCCACGTCACACTTCCATGTCACTCATCCATGTCACTCCATGTCGATCTTCCATGTCGATCCTCCATGTCTCTACTCCATGTCAATCCTCTATGTCTACCATGCCACTCCTACATGTCTGTCCACAATGTCAATCTTCCATGTCTCTCTTCCATGTCACTCCTCCGAGTCTACAATGTCACTCCTCCATGTCACTCCTCCATGTTGATCTTTCATGTCAGTCCTCCATGTCTCTTCTCAATGTCGCTCCTCCATGTCGCTCCTACATGTCACTCCTCCCTGTCTTCAATGTCACTCCTTACTGTCACTCCTCTATTTTGATCCTCTGTGTCATTCCTCCATGTCAATACTACATGTCACTCCTCCATTTAGATCCTCCAAGTTACTCCTCCATGTCCCTCCTACATGTCACTCCAGAATTTCACTCCTCCATGTCCCTCCTCTATGTCACTCCTCCATGTCAATCCTCTATTTCGCTCCTTCATGTCGCTCCTCCATGTCACTCCTCCCTTTCTTCCACTTCACACCTCTATGTACCTCCTCCATGTCAATCCTCCATGTCACTCCTCCATGTCGATCCTCCATGTCGATCTTCTATTTCGCTCCTCCATGTCTGTCCTCCCAATAGCTACGTGATGTTGCTCCTCATGTAGCTACTCCATGTATCTCTACTATGTTTCTCCTCCATCTCGATCCTCCATTTCGCACCTCCATGTCACTCCAGAATGTCGCTCCTCCTAGTCAGTCCCCCATGTTTATCCTCCATGTCGCTCCTCCTTGCTCCTCCATATCACTTCTCTATGTAACTCCTCCATGTCAACGCTACATATCACTCCTCCATGTCACTCCGCCATGTCACTTCCAGAATGTCACTCCAAAATTTAACTCCAGAATGTCACTCCTCCATGTCCCTCCTCCATTCCATTCCAGAATGTCACTCCAGAATTTACCTCCAGAATGTCACTCCCCCATATCTTTTCTCCATGTCAATCCTCCACGTCGCTCCTCCATGTCGGTACTCCATGTTGCTCCTCCATGACAATCCTCTTGTTACTCCATGTTACTCCTCCATGACGATCCTCCATGTCGATCTTCCATGTCTCTCCAACATTTCACACCTCCATGTCTCACTTCCATGTCATTCATCCCATGTCGCTCCTCCTTGCTCCTCCATATCACTCCTCCATGTTGCTCCTCCATGTCACTCCAGAATGTTGCTCCTCAATGTCACTCCAGAATGACACTCCAGAATTTAACTCCAGAATGTCACTCCTCCATATCCTTCCTCAGTGTCAATCCTCCATGTCGATCCTCCTTGTCACATCTCTATGTCGATCCTGCATGTCAGTCCTCAATGTCGCTCCTCAATGTTACCCCACCATTACACTCCTCCTTGTCACTCCTCCATGAAACTGATCCATGTCAATCTTCCATGTCGATACTCCATGTTGTTCCTCCATATCACTCCTCCATGTCTTCCATGTCACTCCTCCATGTACCTCCTCAATGTCGCTCCAGAATGTCCCTCCAGAATGTAAATCAAGAATGTCACTCCTCCATGTCCCTCCTCCATGTCACTCCTCCATGTCGATCCTCCATGTCGATCTTCTATTTCGCTCCTCCATGTTACTCCTCCATGTCACTCCTCCCTTTCATCTACGTCACTCCTCTATGTAACTCCTCCATGTTGCTCCTCCATGTCACTCCTCCATGTTGATCCTCTATCTCAATTTTCCATATCTCTCATCAATGTCACTCCAAAATGTCACTCCAGAATGTCGCTCCTCCATGTTACTCCAGAATGTCCCTCCAAGATGGCCCTCCAAAATGTAACTCCTCCATGTAATTCCTAAATGTCTTCCATGTCGACACAACTCGATCCTCCATGTCGCTCCTCCTTGCTCATCCATATCAATCCAGTATGTCACTCCTCCATGTAACTCCAAAATGTCAATCCAGATTTAACTCCAGAATGTCGCTCCTCCATGTCAATCCTCAATGTCGAACTTCCATGTCTCTCCTCCATGTCACTCCTCCATCTCTACCATGTCACTCCTCCGTGTCGATCCTCCATGTCGATCCTCCATGTCGATCTTCCATGTCTCTCATCCATGTCGATCTTCCATGTCGATCTTCCATGTCTCTCCTCCATGTCACTCCTCCATCTCTACCATGTCACTCCTCCATGTCACTCCTCCATGTCTTCCATGTCCCTTCCCCATGTACCTACTACATGTTAGCTCCTACATGTAGATCCTTCATGTTACTCCTCTATGTCAATCCTCCATATGTCCCATCAATGTCACTCCAGAATGTGACTCCAGAATGTCGCTCCTCCATGTCACTCCAGAATGTCCCTCCAGAATGTCACTCCTCCATGTAACTCCTCCATTTCAGCCCTCCATGTTGATCCACCATGTTTATCCTATATGTCACTCCTCCATGTCGCTCCTCCATGTCAATCCTCCATGTCTATGCTCCATTTCGCTCCTCCGTGTCACTCCTCCATGTCACTCCTTCATATCACTGCTCCATGTCGATCCTCCATGTCACTTCTCCATGTCAGTCCTCAATGTCACTCCTCCATGTCACTCCTCCATGTCGATCGTCCTTGTCGCTCATCCTTACTCCTCCATGTTACTCTTCCATATCGCTCCTCCATGTCACACCATGATGTCACACCAGAATGTCACTCCTCCATGTCGCTTCTCCATGTCGCTCCTCCATGTCAGTACTCCATGTCGATCCTCCATGTCACTCCTCCATTTCAGTCCTCCATGTTGCTCTTCCATGTAGAACCTACATGTCTTTCCTCCATGTTGATCCTCCATGTCGCTCATCCTTGCTCCTACATGTCACTCCTCGATGTCGCTACTACATGTCAATCCAGAATGTCACTCCTCCATGTCGATCCTCTATGTCGCTTCTCCATGTAGCTTTTCCATTTCACTCCTCCATGTCACTCCTCCATGTTGCTCCTCATGTAGATCCTAGATGTCACTCCTCCAAGTTGCTACTACATGTCTCTCCTCCATGGCGATCCACAATGTCGCTCATCCTTGCTCATCCTTGCTCCTCCATGTCACTTCTCCATGTCACTCCAGAATGTCATTCCAGAATGTCAACCCAGAATGTCGCTCCTCCATGTCCCTCCTTCCTGTGACTCCTCCATGTAACTCCTCCATGTCTTCCATGACAATCCTCCATGTCACCCATCCATGTCACTCCTGCATGTCGATCCCAGATGTCACTCCTCCATGTCGCTCATCCATTTCAATCCTCCATGTCTATCCTCCATGTCGTTACTCTATGTTACTCCTCCTTGTTTCTCCTTCATATCACTGCTCTATTTCGATCCTCCATGTCACTCCTTCATGACAGTCCTCAATGTCGATCTTCCATGTCGCTCCGCTTTGCTCCTCCATGGCACTCCTCCATGTTGCTTCTCAATGTCAGTCCAGAGTGATGCTCCTCCATGTCATTCCAGAATGTCACTCAGGAATGTCACTCCTCCCTCTAACTCCGCCATGTCGCTACTCCATGTCACTCCTCCATGTCACTCCTTCATGTCGCTCCTCCTTGTCACTCCAAAATGTCCCTCCTCCATGTCCCTCCTCCATGCCACTCCTTCATATCACTGATCCATGTCGCTCCTCCATGTCAGTCCTCCATGTCGATCCTCCATGTCACTACTCCATGTCGATCCTGCATGTCACTCCTCCATGTCACTCCTCCAAGTTGCTCCTCCATTTCACTCCTCCATGTCACTCCAGAATGTCACTCCAGAATGTCAACCCAGAATGTAGCTCCTCCATGTCCATCCTTCATGTCACTCCTCCAAGTTGCTACTCCATGTCTCTCCTCCATGTCGATCCACCATGTCGCTCATCCTTGATCATCCTTGGTCCTCCATGTCACTCCTCCATGTCAACCCAGAATGTCAACACAGAATGTCGCTACTCCATGTCCCATCTTCCTTTGACTCCTCCAAGTAATTCCTCCATGTCGATCCTACATGTCACTCCTCCATGTCGCTCTTCCATGTTACTGCTCCATGTCACTCATTCATATCACTGCTCCATGTCGATCCTCCATGCTCCTCCATGGCACTCCTCCATGTTGCTCCTCCATGTCACTCCAGAATGTCACTCCTCCATGTCATTCCAGAATGTCACTCAAGAATGTCACTCCAGTATGTCACTCCTCCTTGTCCCTCCATGTCACTCCTCCATCTCGATCCTCCATGTTGATCCTTCATGTCACTCCTCCATGTCGATCCTCCATGTCAATCCTCTATGTCGATCATACATGTCACTCCTCTATGTCACTCATCCATGTCTTCCTTGTCACTCCTCCATGTCAATCTTCCATGTCACTCCTCCACGTCACTCCGACATGTAACTGCTCAATGTCAATACTCCATGTCGCTACTCCATGTCTTCCATGAAACTCCTCAATGTCACTCCTTAATGTCACTCCTCAATGTTACTCCTCCATGTCAATTCTTCATGTCGCTCCTCTATGTCGCTCCTCCATGTCGATCCTCCATGTTGCTCATCTTTGCTCCTCCATGTCACTCCTCGATGTCGCTACTCCATGTTAATCCAGAATGTCCATTCTCCATGTCCCTCCTCCATGTCACTTCTCCATATCACTCCTTAATGTCACTCCTCAATGTCACTCCTCCATGTCGATTCTCCATGTCGCTCCTCTATGTCTCCTTCTCCATGTAGCTTTTCAATTTCAGTCCTCCATATCGATCAACAATGTCACTCCTCCTTGTCGCTCCTCCATGTCACTCCTCCATTTCTCTCCTCAATGTCGCTCCTCCATGTTGATCCTCCATGTCACTCCTCCATTTCGCTCCTCCATGTCGCTCCTCCATGTTGATCCTCCATGTCACTCCATGTCGATAATCCATGTCACTCTTCCTTGACGCTCCTCCATGTCGCTCCTCCATGTTGATCCTCCATGTCACTCCTCCATGTTGCTCATCCTTGCTCCTCCATGTCACTCCTCGATGCCGCTACTCCATGTCAATCCAGAATCTCCTTCCTCCATGTCGATCCTGCATGTCGCTCCTCTGTGTCACTCCTCCATATCACTGCTTTATGCCGCTCCTCCATGTCTCTACTCCATGTCGCTCCTCCATGTCGCTCCTCCATGTCACTCCTCCATGTCGATCCTCCATTTCGATCCACCATGTCACTATCCCATATCGGTCATCCATTTTCTTCCTCCATGTTGCTCCTCCATATCCCTACTGCATCTAGATCCTTCATGTCGCTCCTCCATGTTGCTCCTTCATTTCGCTCCTCCATTTCACTACTCCATCTCGATCCTCCATGTCGCTCCTCCATGTCGCTCCTCCATGTTGCTCCTCCATTTACATACTACATTTCACTACTCCATAATGCTCCTCCATGTCACTTCTTCTTGTCATTCCTAAATATCACTCCTCCATGTAACTCCTCCATGTCGCTCCTCCATTGCGCTCCTCCATTTCACTACTTAATCTCGCTCCTCCTTGTTGCTCGTCCATGTAACTCCTCCATGTCGATCCTCCATGTTGTTCATCCTTGCTCCTCCTTGTAAATCCTCCAAGTCGATCCTCAATGTCACTCCTCCATGTCGCTCCTTGATTTCAAAGCTCCATGGAGATCCTCCATGTCACTCCTCCATGTCACTCCTCCATGTTGATGCTCCATGTCGCTCCTCCTTGCTCCTCCATGTAACTTCTCCATGTCGCTCCTCTATGTCAATCCTCCATCTCGCTATACCATGTCACTCCTCTATGTCGATCCTCAATGTTGCTCATCCATGCTCCTTCATGTCATTCCTCCATGTCGATCCTCTATGTCGCTCCTCCATGTCACTCCTCCATGTAAATCCTCATTGTCGCTCATCCTCGCTCCTCCATGTCATTCCTCTATGTCAATCCTCCATCTCGCTAAACCATGTCACTCCTCTATGTCGATCCACCATGTTGCTCCTCCATGTCGATCCTCTATGTAGCTCCTCCATGTCGATCCTCCATGTCACTCCTACATGTAGATCCTACACGTCACTCCTCCATATCGATCCACCTTGTTGCTCCTCCATGTCGATCCTCTATGTTGCTCCTCCATGTCGAACCTCCATGTTACTCCTATATGTAGATCCTACATGTCACTCCAGAATTTTACTCCAGATTTTAACTGTAGAATGTCACTCCTCCATGTCAGTCCTCCTTGTCAATACTCCATGTCGACTCCTCCATGTCGAAACTCAATATCACTACTCCATTTCAGTCCTCCATGTCGCTCCTCCATATAACTCCTCAATGTCGCTCCTCATTGTCGTTCCTCCATGTCGCTCCTCCATGTCATTCCTCCATGTGGATCCAACATGTTACTCCTCTATGTCCCTCCTTCCTGTGACTCCTCAATGTAACTCCTCCATGTCACTACTCCATGTCTTCCATGACACTCCTCCATGTCACTCCTGCATGTCGATCCTACATGTCACTCCTCCATGTCGCTCCTCCATGTCAATCCTCCATGTCACTCCTCCATGTCACTTATTCTTGTAACTCCTCAATGTCACTCCTCCATGTCACTCCTCCATGTCGATCCTCTATGTTGCTTATCCTTGCTCCTCCATGTCAATCATCCAAGTCGCTCCTCCATGTCACTCCTCCATATCAATCCTCCATGTCGCTCCTCTATGTCGATCATCCATATCACTCCTCCATATCAATCATCCATGTCACTCCTCCTTGTCGCTACTCCATGTCACTCCTCCATGTCGCTCCTCCATGTCACTCCTTCATATCAATTCTCCATGTCGCTCCTCCATGTCGATCATCCATGTCACTCCTCCTTGTCGCTCCTTCATGTCACTCCTCCATGTCGCTCCTCCATGTCGCTCCTCCATCTCAATCCTCCATGTCGCTCCTCCGTGTCGATCATCCATGTCACTTCTCCATGTCGTTCATCCATTTAACTCCTCCTTGGTGCTCCTCCATGTCACTCCTCCATTTCGCTCCTCCAAGTCACTCTTCCATGTTGATCCTCCATGTCACTCCTCCATGTCGCTCCTCCTTCCTCCTCCATGTCACTCCTCCATGTCACTCTTCCAACTTGCTACTCCATGTCACTCCTCCATGTCGATCACCATGTCCCTCATCCTTGATCCTCCATGTCACTCATCCATGTCACTCCAGAATGTTGCTCCTCTATGTCCCTCCTTCCTGTGACTCCTCAATGTAACTCCTCCATGTCACTCCAGAATGTGAACCCAGAATGTCGCTCCTCTTTGTCCCTCCTTCCTGTGACTCCTCCATGTCGCTCCTCCATGTCACTCCTCCATGTCAATCCTCCATGTCTATCCTCCATGTCGCTCCTCAATGTCACTCCTCCATGTCACTCCTCCATGTGGATCTTCAATGTCGCTAATCCTTGCTCCTCCATGTCAATCATCCCTGTCGCTCCTCCAAGTTTCTCCTCCATGTCACTCCTCCATGACACTCATCAATGTCACATCCATGTCACTCCTCCATGACAGTCCTCAATGTCAATCTTCCATGTTGCTCCGCCTTGCTCCTCCATGGCACTCCTCCATGGTGATCCTCTATGTCACTCTTCCATGTCGATCCACCATGTCACTCATCCTTGCTCCTCCATATCACTCCTCCATGTCACTCCAGAATTTCGCTCCTCCATGTCACTCTAGAATGTCAATATAGAATGTCAACCTTGAATGTCGCTCCTCCATGTCCCTCTTTCCTGTGACTCCTCCATGTAATTCCTCAATGTCACACCTCCATGTCTTCCATAACCCTCCTCCTTGTCACACCTCCATGTCATTCCTCCATGTGGATCCAACATGTTACTCCTCTATGTCCCTCCTTCCTGTGACTCCTCAATGTAACTCCTCCATGTCACTACTCCATGTCTTCCATGACACTCCTCCATGTCACTCCTGCATGTCGATCCTACATGTCACTCCTCCATGTCGCTCCTCCATGTCAATCCTCCATGTCACTCCTCCATGTCACTTATTCTTGTAACTCCTCAATGTCACTCCTCCATGTCACTCCTCCATGTCGATCCTCCATGTTGCTTATCCTTGCTCCTCCATGTCAATCATCCAAGTCGCTCCTCCATGTCACTCCTCCATATCAATCCTCCATGTCGCTCCTCTATGTCGATCATCCATATCACTCCTCCATATCAATCATCCATGTCACTCCTCCTTGTCGCTACTCCATGTCACTCCTCCATGTCGCTCCTCCATGTCACTCCTTCATATCAATCCTCCATGTCGCTCCTCCATGTCGATCATACATGTCACTCCTCCTTGTCGCTCCTTCATGTCACTCCTCCATGTCGCTCCTCCATGTCGCTCCTCCATCTCAATCCTCCATGTCGCTCCTCCGTGTCGATCATCCATGTCACTTCTCCATGTCTATCATCCATTTAACTCCTCCATGTCGCTCCTCCATGTCACTCCTCCATTTCGCTCCTCCAAGTCACTCTTCCATGTTGATCCTCCATGTCACTCCTCCATGTCGCTCCTCCTTCCTCCTCCATGTCACTCCTCCATGTCACTCTTACAACTTGCTACTCCATGTCACTCCTCCATGTCGATCACCATGTCCCTCATCCTTGCTCATCCATGTCACTCCTCCATGTCACTCCAGAATGTTGCTCCTCTATGTCCCTCCTTCCTGTGACTCCTCAATGTAACTCCTCCATGTCACTCCTCCATGTCACTCCAGAATGTGAACCCAGAATGTCGCTCCTCTTTGTCCCTCCTTCCTGTGACTCCTCCATGTCGCTCCTCCATGTCACTCCTCCATGTCAATCCTCCATGTCTATCCTCCATGTCGCTCCTCAATGTCACTCCTCCATGTCACTCCTCAATGTGGATCTTCAATGTCGCTAATCCTTGCTCCTCCATGTCAATCATCCCTGTCGCTCCTCCAAGTTTCTCCTCCATGTCACTCCTCCATGACACTCATCAATGTCACATCCATGTCACTCCTCCATGACAGTCCTCAATGTCAATCTTCCATGTTGCTCCGCCTTGCTCCTCCATGGCACTCCTCCATGGTGATCCTCTATGTCACTCTTCCATGTCGATCCACCATGTCGCTCATCCTTGCTCCTCCATATCACTCCTCCATGTCACTCCAGAATTTCGCTCCTCCATGTCACTCTAGAATGTCAATCTAGAATGTCAACCTTGAATGTCGCTCCTCCATGTCCCTCTTTCCTGTGACTCCTCCATGTAATTCCTCAATGTCACACCTCCATGTCTTCCATAACCCTCCTCCTTGTCACACCTCCATGTCACTCCTGCATGTCGATCCTACATGTCACTCCTCCATGTCGCTCCTCCATGTCACTCCTCCATGTCACTCCTTCATATCGCTGCTCCATATCGATCCTCCTTGCTCCTCCATGTCACTCCTCCATCTCGATCCTGATGTTGATCTTTCATTTCACTCCTCCATGTCGATCCTACATGTCGATCCTCTATGTTGATCCTACATGTCGCTCCTCCATGTCACTCATCCATGTCTTCCTTGTCACTCCTCCATGTCGATCTTCCATGTCACTTCTCCCTGTCACGCCAACATGTCACTGCTCAATGTCACTCCTCCATGTCACTACTCCTTGTCTTCTATGACACTCCTCCATGTCACTCCTCCATGTTGATCCTACATGACACTCCACCATGTTGCTCCTACATGTCGCTCCTCCTTGTCACTCCTCCATGTCACTCCTCCATGATGCTACTTCATGTCACTCCTCCATGTCTTCCACGTCACTCCCTCATGTACCTCCTCCATGTCGCTCCTCCATGTAGATCCTTCATGTTAATCCTCCATGTCGATCTTCCATGTCGCTCCAGAATGTCCCTCCAGAATGTCACTCCAGAATATCTCTCCTCCCGGTCACTCCTCCATGTCGCTCCTCAATGTCACTCCTCCATGTCCCTCCTACATATCAATCCTCTATTTCGATCCTCCATGTCACTACTACCATAGTCTTCCATGTTATTCCTCCATGTTGCTCGTCCATGTCACTCCAGAATGTCGCTCCTCAATGTCACTCCAGTATGTCACGCCGGAATTTAACTCCAGAAAGTCACTCCTCCATGTCCATCCTCCATGTCGATTCTCCATGTTGTTCCTCCATGTCACTTCTCCATGTCTTCCATGTCACTCCTCATTGTCGCTCCTCCATGTCACTACTCCATGTTGATCCTCCATGTCGCTCCTCCTTGCTCCTCCATATATCTCCTCCATGTCACTCCAGAATGTCGCTCCTACATGTCTGTCCGGAATGTCACTCCAAAATTTAACTCCAGAATGTGACTCCTCCATGTCCCTCCTCCATGTCATTCAATAATGTCACTCCTCCATGTCCTTTCTCCATGTTAATAATCAATGTCAGCCATCCATGTCGATCCTCCATGTCAGTCCTCCATGTCGCTCCTCAATGTTGCTCCTCCACGTTGCTCCTCCATGTCGATGCTCCATGTTGCTCCTCCATGATGCTCCTCTTGTCACTCATCCATGTTACTTTTCCATGATGATCCTCCATGTCGATCTTCCATGTCTCTCCTCTATGTCACTCCTCCATCTCTCCCATTTCACTCCTCCATGTTGATCCTCCATGTCGATCTTCCATGTCTCTCCTCCATGTCACTCCTCCATCTCTACCATGTCACTCCTCCATGTCACTCCTCCATGTCGATCCACCTTGTTGCTCCTCCATGTCGATCCTCTATGTAGCTACTAATGTCAATCCTCCATGTCTCTCCTACGTGTCACTCCTCCATTTCACTCCTCCAAGTCACTCCTACATGTCGAACTTCCATGTCGCTCCTCCATGTCACTCCAGAATGTCGCTCCTCCATGTTCCTCCAGAATGTCATTCCTCCATGTCAGTCCTCCCAGTCGCTCCGTGATGTTGCTCCTCATGTAGCTCTTCTATGTAACTCTTCTATGATTCTACTCCTAGTCACTCCTCCATGTTTATCCTCTATGTTGCTCCTCCTTGCTCCTCTATATCACTCCTCCATGTCGTTCTTCCATGTCACTCCAGAATTTTGCTCCTCCATGACACTCCGGAATGTCGCTCCAGAATTTAACTCCAGAATGTTACTCCTCCATGTCCCTCCTCCATGTCACTCCTCCATGTCGATCCTCCATGTCGATCCTCTATTTCGCTCCTCCGTGTCGCTCCTCCATGTCACTACTCCCTTTCTTCCACGTCACTCCTCTATGTAACTCCTCCATGTCAATACTACATGTCACTCCTCCATGTCACTACTCCATGTCGCTCCTCCATGTCGCTCCTCCATGTTTATCCTCCATGTCACTCCTCCATGTCGATAATCCATGTCAATCTTCCTTGACGCTCCACCATGTCACTCCTCCATGTTGATCCTCCATATCACTCCTCAATGTTGCAAATCCTTTCTCCTCCATGTCACTCCTCGATGCCGCTACTCCATGTCAATCCAGAATCTCCCTCCTCCATGTCGATCCTGCATGTCGCTCCTCCATGTCTCTACTCCATGTCGATCCTCCATGTCGCTACTCTTTGTCACTCCAAAATGTCCCTCCTCCTTTGACCTCCTCCAAGTCACTCCTCAATGTTACTCCTCCATGTCGATGTTCCATATCACTCCTCCATGTCACTCCTCCATGTCGATCATCCATGTCACTCCTCCTTGTTGCTCCTCCATGTCACTCCTCCATGTCGCTCCTCCATGTCGCTCCTCCATATCAATCCTCCATGTCGCTCCTCCATGTCGATCATCCATGTCACTCCTCCGTGTCGATCATCCATGTCACTTCTCCATGTCTATCAATCATTTCACTCCTCCTTGGCACTCCTCCATGTCACTCCTCCATTTTGCTCCTCCATGTCGCTCTTCCATGTTTATCCTCCATGTCGCTCCTCCTTCCTTCTCCATTTGACTCCTCCATGTCGATCTTGCTTGTCGCTCCTCCATGTCACTCCTCCATGTCACTCCAGAATGTCAACCCAGAATGTCGCTCCTCTTTGTCCCTCCTTCTTGTGACTCCTCCATATAACTACCCCATGTAACTCCTCCATGTCACTCCTCCATGTCTTCCAATACAATCCTCCATGTCACTCCTCAATGTCACTCCTCCATGTCGATTCTCCATGTCGCTCCTCTATGTCGCTTCTCCATGTAGATTTTCCATTTCAGTCATCCATATCGATCAACAATGTCACTCCTCCATGTCACTCCCCCATGTTGCTCCTCCATGTAGATCCTAGATGTCGCTCCTCCATGTCGCTTCTCCATGTCGATCCTCCATGTCACTATTCCAAGTTGCTACTCAATGTCACTCCATGTCGATCCACCATGTCGCTCATCCTTGCTCCTACATGTCACTCCTCCATGTCACTCCAGAATGTCGCTAATCCATGTCACTCCTTCCTGTGACTCCTCAATGTAACTCCTCCATGTCACTAATCCATATCTTCCATGACACTCCTCCATGTCACTCCTCCATGTCACTCCTGCATGTCGATCCTACATGTCACTCCTCCATGTCACTCCTCCATGTCAATCCTCCATGTCTTACCTCCATGTCGCTCCACCATGTCACTCCTCCATGTCACTCCTTCATGTCACTTCTTCTTGTCTCTCCTCAATGTCACTCCTCCATGTCGATCCTCCATGTCGCTAATCCTTGCTCCTCCATGTCAATCATCCATGTCGCTCCTCCAAGTTTCTCCTCGATGTCACTCCTCCATGTCGCTCCTCCATGTCACTCATCCATATCAATCCTCCATGTCACTCCTCCATGTCGATCATCCATGTCACACCTCCTTGTCTCTCCTCCATGTCACTCATCCATGTCTTCCTTGTCACAAAAAAAATCTTCTGTCTTGGATTCCTTGGAAGCTGCTTTAAAACTAGATTTCCTATGTTGTTTCTTTGATCAAAGAAAGTGCTACATGTTGATCTTCCATGTCTCTCCTCCATGTCACGCCGACATGTCACTGCTCAATGTCACTCCTCCATGTCACTCCCCCATGTTGCTCCTCCATGTAGATCCTAGATGTCCTCTATGTCACTCCAGAATGTCGTTCCTCCATGTCACTCCAGAATGTCACTCCAGAATGTCAACCAAGAATGTCGCTCCTCCATGTCCCTCCTTCCTCTGACTCCTCAATGTAACTCCTCCAAGTCACTGCTCCATGTCTTCCATGACACTCCTCCATGTCGCTCCTCCATGTCAATCCTCCATGTCTATCCTCCATGTCGCTCCTCCATGTCAGACCCCATGTCATTCCTCCAATGTCGATCCTCCATGTTGCTAATTCTTGCTCCTCCATTTCAATCATCCATGTCGCTCCTTCATGTCGATCATCCATGTCACTCCTCCTTGTCACTCCTCCATGTCACTCATCCATGTTTTCCTTGTCACAAAAAAAATCTTCTGTCTTGGATTCCTTGGAAGCTGCTTTAAAACTCGATTTCCTGTGTTGTTTCTTTGATCAAAGAAAGTGCTCCATGTCGATCTTCCATTTCACTCCTCCATGTCACGCCGACATGTCACTGCTCAAGGTCACTCCTCCATGTCAATCCTCTATGTCACTCCAGAATGTCACTCCAGAATGTCAACACAGAAGGTCGCTCCTACATGTCCCTCATTCCTGTGACTACTCAATGTAACTCCTCCACGTCACTGCTCCATGTCTTCCATGACACTCCTCCATGTCACTCCTCCATGTCACTCCTGCATGTCGATCCTATATGTCACTCCTCCATGTCGCTCCTCCATGTCAATCCTCCATGTCTATGCTCCATGTCGCTCCTCCGTGTCACTCCTCCATGTCACTCCTTCATATCACTGCTCCATGTCGATCCTCCATGTCACTTCTCTATTTCAGTCCTCAATGTCACTCCTCCTTGTCACTCCTCCATGTCGATCGTCCTTGTCGCTCATCCTTACTCCTCCATGTTACTCTTCCATATCGCTCCTCCATGTCACACCATTATGTCACACCAGAATGTCACTCCTCCATTTCGCTTCTCCATGTCGCTCCTCCATGTCAGTACTCCATGTCGATCCTCCATGTCACTCCTCCATTTCAGTCCTCCATGTTGCTCTTCCATGTAGAACCTACATGTCGCTCCTCCATGTCGATCCTCCATGTCGCTCATCCTTGCTAATACATGTCACTCCTCCATGTCACTCCAGAATGTCGCTCCTCCATGTCCCTCCTTCCTGTGACTCCTCAATGTAACTCCTCCATGTCACTACTTCATGTCTTCCATGACACTCCTCCATGTCGAGCTTCCATGTCACTCCTCCATGTCACGCCAACATGTCACTGCTCAATGTCACCTCATGTCATTACTCCTTGTCTTCCATGGCACTTCCTCCATGTCACTCCTCCATGTCAACCCTGCATGTCGATCCTACATGTCACTCCTCCATGTCGCTCCTCCATGTCAATCCTCCATGTCTATCCTCCATGTCGCTCCTCCATGTCACTCCTCAATGTCACTCCTTCATATCACTGCTCAATGTCAATCCTCCATGTCACTCCTCCATGTCACTGCAGAATGTCGCTCCTCCATGTCACTCCTTCCTGTTTCTCCTCAATGTAACTCCTCCATGTCACTAATCCATGTCTTCCATGACACTCCTCCATGTCACTCCTCCATGTCACTCCTGCATGTCGATCCTACATGTCACTCATCCATGTCGCTCCTCCATGTCAATCCTCCATGTCTATCCTCCATGTTGCTCCACCATGTCACTCCTCCATGTCACTCCTCCATGTCACTTCTTCTTGTCACTCCTCCAGGTCACTCATCCATGTCGATCCCCCATGTCACTCATCCCTCTCACTACGCCATGTCTCTCCTCCATGTAACTCCTCCATGTCAATCCTACATGTCACTCCTCCATGTCACTCCACCATGTCGCGCCTCCATGTAGAACTTTCATGTCACTCCTCCATGTCACTGCTCCATGTCACTGCTCCATGTCGATCCTCCATTTCGATCCTCCATGTTGCTCCAACATGTCAATGCTCCATGTCTTCCATGTCACTCCACCATGTCACTCCTCCATGTCTTCCATGTCACTCCCCCATGTACCTCCTCCATGTAGATCCTTCATGTTACTCCTCTATGTCACTCCTCCATATTCCTCCTCCATGTCACTCTTCCCTGTCTTCCATATCACTCCTCCATGTCACTACTCAATGTCGATACCTCCATGTCACTCCAGAATGTCCCTCCTGAAAGTTACTCCAGAATGTCACTCCTCCATATTCCTCCTCCATGTCACTCTTCCCTGTCTTCCATATCACTCCTCCATGTCACTCCTCCATGTCGATCATCCTTGTCGCTCCTCCATGTCGCTCCTCCATGTCACTCCTCCATGTTGATTCTCCATGTCACTCCTCCATGTCGATCCTCCATGTAGACCCTTCATGTGACTCCTCTATGTCAATCCTCCATATCTCTCACCAATGTCACTCCAGAATGTCGCTCCTCCATGTCACTCCAGAATGTCCCTCCAGAATGTCCCTCCAAAATGTAACTCCTCCGTGTCACTCCTCCATGTCGCTCCTCTTTGTCAGTCCTCCATGTCACTGCTCAATATCGATCCTCCATGTCACTCCTCCATGTCTTCCATGTCGACACATGTTGATCCTCCATGTTGCTCCTCCTTGCTCATCCATATCACTTCACCATGTCACTCCAGAATGTCAATATTCCATGTCACTCCAGAATGTCAATCCAGATTTAACTCCAGAATGTGATTCCTCCATGTCGATTCTCCATGTCGATACTCCATGTTGCTCCTCCATGTCACTCCTCTTTCTTCCATGTCACTCCCCCATCTCACTCCTCCATGTCGCTCCTCCATGTAGATCCTTAATGTTACTCCTCCATGTCGCTCCTCCTTGTCACTCCTCCATGTCACTTATCAATTTCGATCCTCCATGTCTCTCCTCCATGTCTTCCATATCACTCCACCGTGTCGATCCTCCATGTCGATCCTCCATGTTGGTCCTCCATTTCACTCCTCCATGTCTTCCATGTCACTCCCCCATTTACCTCCTCCATGTCGTTCCTCCAATTAGGTCCTTCATGTTTCTCCTCGATGTCACTCCAGAATTTACCTCCAGAATGTCTCTCCAGAATGTCACTCCTCCCTGTCACTACTCCATGTCGCTCCTACTAGTCAGTGATACATGTAACTAGTCAATGTCAATCATCCATGTCACCTCTCCGTGTCGCTCCTCCATGTCACTCCTCAATGTCGATCCTCCGTGTTGCTCCTCTGTGCTCCTCAATATCACTCATCCATGTCGCTCCTCCATGTCACTCCAGAATGTCACTCCTCCATGTCGCTCCTAAAGGTCGCTCCTCAATGTTGATCCTCCATGTCGTTCCTCTATGTCACTCCTCCATTTAGATCCTCCAAGTTACTCCTCCATGTCCCTCCTCCATATCGCTTCTCCATGTCACTCCAGAATTTCACTCCTCCATGTCGATCCTCTATTTCGCTCCTCCATGTCGCTCCTCCATGTCACTCCTCCCTTTCTTCCACATCACACTTCCATGTCACTCCTCCATGTCACTCCATGTCGATCCTCCATGTCGATCCTCCATGTCTCTCTTCCATTTCCCTCCTCCGAGTCTACAATGTCACTCCTCCATGTCACTCCTCCATGTTGATCTTTCATGTCAGTCCTCCATGTCTCTTCTCAATGTCGCTCCTCCATGTCGATCCTCCATACCACTCCTCCCTGTCTTCAATGTCACTGTCACTCCTCCATGTCAATCCTCCATGTTACTCCTCCATGTTGATCTTCCATGTCAGTCCTCCATGTCGCTCCTAAATGTCACTCCTCCCTGTCTTCAATGTCACTCCTTACTGTCACTCCTCTATTTCGATCCTCTGTGTCATTCCACCATGTCAATCCTCCATGTCACTCCTCCATTTAGATCCTCCAAGTTACTCCTCCATGTCCCTCCTCCATGTCACTCCAGAATTTCACTCCTCCATGTCCCTCCTCTATGTCACTCCTCCATGTCACACCTCTATTTCGCTCCTCCATGTCGCTCTTCCATGTCACTCCTCCCTTTCTTCCACATCCCACCTGTAACTCCTCCATGTCAATCCTCCATGTCACTCCTCCATGTCATTCCGCCATGTCGCTCCTACATGTCACACTTCCATGTCACTGCTCGATGTCGCACCTCCATGTCGATCCTCCATTTCGATCCTCCATGCTGATGCACCATGTCACTGCTCCATGTCTTCCATGTCACTCCAGAATGTCGCTCCTCCATGTTACTCCAAAATGTCGCTCCTCCATGTCCCCCAGAATGTCATTCCTCCATGTCTGTCCTCCAAATCGCTACGTGATGTTGCTCCTCATGTAGCTCCTCCATGTAACTCTACTATGTTTCTCCTCCATGTCACTCCTCCATCTCGATCCTCCATTTCGCTCCTCCATGTCACTCCAGAATGTCGCTCCTCCTAGTCAGTCCCCCATGTTTATCCTCCATGTCGCTCCTCCTTGCTCCTCCATTTCACTCCTCTATGTAACTCCTCCATGTCTATGCTACATGTCACTCCTCCATGTCACTCCGCCATGTCACTCCAGAATGTCACTCCAAAATTTAACTCCAGAATGTCACTCCTCCATGTCTCTAATCAATTCTACTCCAGAATGTCACTCCAGAATTTACCTCCAGAATGTCACTCCCCCATATCTTTTCTCCATGTCAATCCTCTACGTCGCTCCTCCATGTCGGTACTCCATGTTGCTCCTCCATGACGCTCCTCTTGTCACTCATCCATGTTACTTTTCCATGATGATCCTCCATGTCGATCTTCCATGTCTCTACTCCATGTAACTCCTCCATTTCTAACATGTCACTGCTCCATATTGTTCCTTCATGTCGATGCTCCATGTGACTACTCCATGTCGATCGTCCATGTCGCTCCTCCTTGATCATCCATATAACTCCTCCCTGTTGCTCCTCCATGTCATTCCAGAATGACGTTTCTAAATGTCACTCCAGAATATCCCTCCAGAATGTAACTCCAGAATATCACTCCACCATGTCCCTCTTCCATTTCACTCCTCCATGTCGATCCGCTATTTAACACCTCCATGTCGCTCCTCTATGTCACTCCTCCCTGTCTTCCATGTCACTCCTCAATGTCACTCCTCCTTGCTCCACCATATCACTCCTCCATGTCGTTCTTCCATGTCACACCAGAATGTCACTCATCCATGACACTCCAGAATGTCAATCCAGAATTTACCTCCAGAATGTTACTCCTCCATGTCCCTCATACATGTCGCGCCTCCATGTCATTCCAGAATGTCCCTCCAGAATGTCACTCCTCCATGTCACTCCTCCATGTCGATCCTCTATTTCGCTCCTCCATGTCGCTCCTCCATGTCACTCCTGCCTTTCTTCCGTGTCACTCCTCTATATAACTCCTCCATGTCAATACTACATGTCACTCCTCCATGTCACTCCTCTATGTCAATCCTCCATATCTCTCATCAATGTCACTCCAGAATGTCATTCCAGAATGTCGCTCCTCTATGTCACTCCAGAATGTCCCTCCAGAATGTCCCTCCAAAATGTAACTCCTCCATGTCACTCCTCCATGTCGCTCCTCTTTGTCACTCCTCCATGTCACTGCTCAATGTCGATCCTCCATGTCACTGCTCCATTTCTTCCATGTTGACACATCTCGATCCTCCATATTGCTCCTCCTCGCTCATCCATATCACTTCACCATGTCACTCCTCCAAGTCACTTAAAAATGTCACTCCAAAATGTCAATCCAGATTTTACTCCAGAATGTCACTCTTCCATGTCGATCCTCCATGTCAATCTTCCATGTCTCTCCTCCATGTCACTCCTCATTCTCTACCATTTCACTCGTCCATGTTGATCCTCCATGTCGATCTTCCATGTCTCTCCTCCATGTCACTCCTCCATCTCTACCATGTCACTCCTCCATGTCACTCCTCCATGTCGATCCTCTATGTAGCTACTAATGTCAATCCTCCATGTCTCTCCTCTGTGTCACTCCTCCATATCACTCCTCCATGTCACTCCTACATGTCGATCTTCCATGTCGCTCCTCCATGTCACTCCAGAATGTTGCTCCTCCGTGTCACTACAGAATGTCCTCCATGTTCCTCCAGAATGTCATTCCTCCATGTCAGTCCTCCAAGTCGCTCCGTGATGTTGCTCCTCATGTAGCTCCTCCATGTAACTCTTCTATGATTCTCCTCCTAGTCACTCCTCCATGTCTATCCTCCATGTCGCTCCTCCTTGCTCCTCTATATCACTCCTCCATGTCGTTCTTCCATGTCACTCCAGAATGTTGCTCCACCATGACACTCCGGAATGTCACTCCAGAATTTAACTCCAGAATGTTACTCCTCCATGTCCTTCCTCCATGTCGCTCCTCCATGTCAATCCAGAATGTCCCTCCAGAATGTCATTCCTCCATGTCAGTCCTCCAAGTCGCTCCATGATGTTGGTCCTCATGTAGCTCCTCCATGTAACTCTTCTATGATTCTCCTCCTAGTAACTCCTCCATATTTATCCTCCATGTCGCTCCTCCTTGCTCCTCTATTTCACTCCTCCATGTCATTCTTCCATGTCACTCCAGAATGTTTCTCCTCCATGACACTCCAGAATGTCACTCCAGAATTTAACTCCAGAATGTTACTCCTCCATGTCCCTCCTCCATGTCCCTTCTCCATGTCACTCCTCCATGTCTATCCTCCATGTCGATACTCTATTTCGCTCCTCCATGTCACTCCTCCATGTCACTCCTACCTTTCTTCTACGTCACTCCTTTATGTAACTCCTCCATGTCAATACTACATGTCACTCCTCCTTGTCACTCCTCCATGTTGCTCCTCCATGTCACTTCTCCATGTTGATCCTCTATGTCAATCCTCCATATCTCTCATCAATGTCACTCCAAAATGTCACTCCAGAATGTCGCTCCTCCATGTTACTCCAGAATGTCCCTCCAAGATGGCCCTCCAAAATGTAACTCCTCCATGTCACTCCTAAATGTCTTCCATGTCGACACATCTCGATCCTCCATGTCGCTCCTCCTTGCTCATCCATATCAATCCACCATGTCACTCCTCCATGTCACTCCAAAATGTCCATCCAGATTTAACTCCAGAATGTCACTCCTCCATGTCAATCCTCAATGTCGAACTTCCATGTCTCTCCTCCATGTCACTCCTCCATCTCTACCATGTCACTCCTCCATGTCGATTCTCCATGTCGATCTTCCATGTCTCTCCTCCATGTCGATCTTCCATGTCGATCTTCCATGTCTCTCCTCCATGTCACTCCTCCATCTCTACCATGTCACTCCTCCATGTCGATCCACCTTGTCAATACTCCATGTCGATCCTCCATGTCGCTCCTCCATTTCACTCCTCCATGTCACTGCTCCATGTCGATCCTCCATGTCTCTCCTCTGTGTCACTCCTCCATGTCACTCCCCCTTGTTGATCCTCCATGTCAGTCCTCCATGTTGTTCCTCGATGTCGCTCCTCCTAATCGATCCTCCATATCGCTCCTCCATGTCGATCCTCCAGGTCACTCCTCCATTTAGATCCTACATGTTACTCCTCCATGTCGATCTTCCATGTCACTCCTCCATGTCGCTCCAATTTGTCACTCCTCCATGTCACTGCTCAATGTCGATCCTCCATGTCCCTCCTCCATGTCAATCCTCTATGTAGATCCTCAATATCACTCCTCCTTGTCACTCCTCCATGTCGATACCTCCATGTCACTCCAGAATGTCCCTCCAGAAAGTCACTCCAGAATGTCACTCCTACGTAAACCTCCTCCATGTCACTCCTCCATGTCAATCCTCTATTTCACACCTCCATATCTCCCCTCCATGTCACTCCTTCCTGTCTTCCATGTCACTCCTCCATGTCAACCCTCCGTGTCGATCCTCCATTTTGCTCCACCATGTCAACCCTCCTTGTCACTACTCCAAGTCACTACTCAATGTCGATCCTCCATGTCACATCTCCATGTCTTCCATGTCACTCCTCTGGTTCGATCCTCCATGTCACTCCAGAATGTTACTCCTACATGTCACTCCTCCATGTCAATCCTCCATGTCTATCCTCCATGTCGCTCCACCATGTCACTCCTCCATGTCACTCCTCCATGTCACTTCTTCTTGTCACTCCTCAATGTCACTCCTCCATGTCGATACACCATGTCGGTAATCCTTGCTCCTCCATGTCAATCATCCATGTCGCTCCTCCAAGTTTCTCCTTGATGTCACTCCTCCATGTTGCTCCTCCATGTTGATCATCCATGTCACTCCTCCATGTCGCTCCTCCATGTCACTCCTTCCTGTGACTCCTCAATGTAACTCCTCCATGTCACTAATCCATGTATTCCATGACACTCCTCCATGTCACTCCTCCATGTCAATCCTGCATGTCGATCCTACATGTCACTCCTCCATTTCGCTCCTCCATGTCAATCCTCCATGTCTATCCTCCATGTCGCTCCACCATGTCACTCCTCCATGTCACTCCTCCATGAAACTTCTTCTTGTCTCTCCTCAATGTCACTCCTTCATGTCGATCCTCCATGTCTCTAAGCCTTTGCTCCTCCATGTCAATCATCCATGTCGCTCCTCCAAGTTTCTCCTTGATGTCACTCCTCCATGTCGCTCCTCCATGTCGATCATCCATGTCACTCCTCCATGTCACTCCTCCATGTCGATCCTACATGTCCCTCCTAAATGTCGATCCTCCATGTCACTCCTCCATGTCGATCCTCCATGTCGGTCCTCCATGTCACTCCTACATTTCACTCTTTCATGTCACTCCAGAATGTCGCTCCTCCAAGTCACTCCTTAATGTTGATCCTCCATGTCGATACTCCATGTTGTTCCTCCATGTCACTCCTCTGTCATCCATGTCACTCCCCCATTTCACTCCTCCATGTCACTCCTCCATGTAGATCCTTCATGTTACTCCTCCATGTCGCTCCTCCTTGTCACTCCTCCATGTCACTAATCAATTTCGATCCTCCATGTCACTCCTCCATGTCTTCCATATCACTCCACCGTGTCGATCCTCCATGTAGATCCTTCATGTTGGTCCTCCATTTCACTCCTCATGTCTTCCATGTCACTCCCCCATTTACCTCCTCCATGTCGTTCCTCCATTTAGGTCCTTCATGTTGCTCCTCGATGTCACTCCAGAATGTCTCTCCAGAATGTCACTACTCCCTGTCACTACTCCATGTCACTCCTCAATGTCTATCCTCCATGTTGCTCCTCTGTGCTCCTCAATATCACTCATCCATGTCGCTCCTCCATGTCACTCCAGAATGTCACTACTCCATGTCTCTACTCAATGTATCTCCTACATGTCACTGCTCCATGTCGATCCTGCATGTCACTCCTCCATGTCGCTCCTCAAGGTCGCTCCTCAATGTTGTGCCTCCATGTCGTTCCTCTATGTCACTACTCCATTTAGATCCTCCAAGTTACTCCTCCATGTCCCTCCTCCATATCGCTTCTACATGTCACTCCAGAATTTCACTCCTCCATGTCCCTCCTCTATGTCACTCCTCCATGTCGATCCTCTATTTCGCTCCTCCATGTCGCTCCTCCATGTCACTTCTCCCTTTCTTCCACGTCACACTTCCATGTCACTCCTCCATGTCACTCCATGTCGATCTTCCATGTCAATCCTCCATGTCTCTCCTCCATGTCACTCCTCTATGTCTACCATGCCACTCCTACATGTCTGTCCACAATGTAAATCTTCCATGTCTCTCTTCCATGTCACTCCTCCGTGTCTACAATGTCACTCCTCCATGTCACTCCTCCATGTTGATCTTTCATGTCAGTACTCCATGTCTCTTCTCAATGTCGCTCCTCCATGTTGCTCCTACATGTCACTCCTCCCTGTCTTCAATGTCACTCCTTACTGTCACTCCTCTATTTTGATCCTCTGTGTCATTCCTCCATGTCAATCCTACATGCCACTCCTCCAGTCCAAGTTACTCCTCCATGTCCCTCCTCCATGTCACTCCAGAATTTCACTCCTCCATGTCCCTCCTCTATGTCACTCCTCCATGTCAATCCTCTATTTCGCTCCTCCATGTCGCTCCTCCATGTCATTCCTCCCTTTCTTCCACGTCACACCTCTATGTAACTCCTCCATGTCAATCCTCCATGTCACTGCTCGATGTCGCACCTCCATGTCGATCCTCCATTTCGATCCTCCATGCTAATGCACCATGTCACTGCTCCATGTCTTCCATGTCACTCCAGAATGTCGCTCCTCCATGTCCCTCCAAAATGTCGCTCCTCCATGTCCCTCCAGAAAGGCATTCCTCCATGTCTGTCCTCCAAATCGCTCGTGATGTTGCTCCTCATGTAGCTCCTCCATGTAACTCTACTATGTTTCTCCTCCATGTCACTCCTCCATCTCGATCCTCCATTTCGCTCATCCATGTCACTCCAGAATGTTGCTCCTCCTAGTCAGTCCCCCATGTTTATCCTCCATGTCGCTCCTCCTTGCTCCTCCATATCACTCCTCTATGTAACTCCTCCATGTCAACGCTACATGTCACTCCCCCATGTCACTCCGCCATGTCACTCCAGAATGTCACTCCAAAATTTAACTCCAGAATGTCACTCCTCCATGTCCCTCCTCCATTCTATTCCAGAATGTCACTCCAGAATTTACTTCCAGAATGTCACTCCCCCATATCTTTTCTCCATGTCAATCCTCCATGTCGCTCCTCCATGACACTCCTCTTGTTACTCCATGTTACTCCTCCATGACGATCCTCCATGTCGATCTTCCATGTCTCTCCACCATTTCACTCCTCCATGTGTCACTTCCATGTCATTCCTCCATGTCGCTCCTCCTTGCTACTCCATATCACTCCTCCATGTTGCTCCTCCATGTCACTCCAAAATGTTGCTCCTCAATGTCACTCCAGAATGACACTCTAGAATTTAACTCCAGAATGTCACTCCTCCATATCCTTCCTCAGTGTCAATCCTCCATGTCGATCCTCCTTGTCACGTCTCTATGTCGATCCTGCATGTCAGTCCTCAATGTCGCTCCTCAATGTTACCCCACCATTACACTCCTCCTTGTCACTCCTCCATGAAACTGATACATGTCAATCTTCCATGTCGATACTCCATGTTGTTGCTCCATATCACTCCTCCATGTCTTCCATGTCACTCCCCCATGTACCTCCTCAATGTCGCTCCTCCGTGTCACTCTAGAATGTCACTCCTCCGTGTCGCTCCTTCATGTCACTACTCTATGTTGATCCTCCATGTTGCTCCTCCTTGCTCCTCCATATCACTCCTCCATCTCACTCCAGAATGTCCCTCCAAAATTTAACTCCAGAATGTCACTCCTCCATGACCCTCATCCATGTCACTCCAGAAAGTCACTCAAGAATTTAACTCCAGAATGTAACTCCTCCATGTCCTTTCTCCATGTCGATCCTCAATGTCAGTCATCCATGTCTAATCTCCATGTCAGTCCTTCATGTTTGCTCCTCAATGTTGCTCCTCCATGACGCTCCTCTTGTCATTCCTCCATATTGCTACTCCATGTCACTCATCCATGTCATCCATGTCACTCCCTCATACAACTCCTCCATGTCGCTCCTCCATGTAGATCCTTTATGTTTATCATCCATGTCAATCTTCCATGTCGCTCCTCCAGGTCACTCCAGAACATTCCTCCAGAATGTCACCCTAGAATGTCACTCCTCCATGTCAGTCCCCCATTTCACTCTGCGATGTCGCTCCTCCATGTAGCTCTTCCATGTCGCTCTCCCATGTCACTCCCCCTTGTTACTCCTCCTTGTCACTCCATGTTATTACTCCATGTCGATCCTCCATGTCTATCTTCCACGTCTCTCCTCCATGTCACTCCTCAATTTCTACCATGTCACTCCTCCATGTCACTCCTCCATGTTGATCCTACATGACACTCCACCATGTTGCTCCTACTTTTTACTCCTTCATGTCTCTCCTCCTTGTCACTCCTCCATGTCACTCCTGCATGTTGCTACTCCATGTCACTCCTCCATGTCTTCCATGTCACTCATCATGTACCTCCTCCATGTCGCTCCTCCATGTAGATCCTTCATGTTAATCCTCCATGTCGATCTTCCATGTCGCTCCAGAATGTCCCTCCAGAATGTCACTCCAAAATGTCACTCCTCCCGGTCACTCCTCCATGTCGCTCCTCAATGTCACTCCTCCATGTCCCTCCTACATGTAAATCCTCTATTTTGATCCTTCATGTCACTACTCCATGTCTTCCATGTCACTCCTCCATGTTGCTCCTCCATGTCACTCCAGAATGTCGCTCCTCAATGTCACTCCAGTATGTCACACCGGAATTTAACTCCAGAAAGTCACTCCTCCATGTCCCTCCTCCTTGTCGCTCCTCCATGGCACTCCAGAATGTCCCTCCAGAATGTCACTCAAGAATGTCACTCCAGAATGTCACTCAAGAATGTCACTCCTCCATGTCCCTCCTCCATGTCACTCCTCCATGTCGATCCTCCATGTCGATCTTCTATTTCGCTCCTCCATGTCACTCCTCCATGTCACTCCTCCCTTTCTTCTACGTCACTCCTCTATGTAACTCCTCCATGTCAATACTACATGTCACTCCTTTTTGTCACTCCTCCATGTTGCTCCTCCATGTCACTCCTCCATGTTTATCCTCTATGTCAATCTTCCATATCTCTCATCAATGTCACTCCAAAATGTCACTCCAGAATGTCGCTAGTCCATGTTACTCCAAAATGTCCCTCCAAGATGGCCCTCCAAAATGTAACTCCTCCATGTCACTCCTAAATGTCCTCCATGTTGACACATCTCGATCCTTCATGTCGCTCCTCCTTGCTCATCCATATCAATCCACCATGTCACTCCTCCATGTCACTCCAAACTTTCAATGCAGATTTAACTCCAGAATGTCACTCCTCCATGTCAATCCTCAATGTCGAACTTCCATGTCTCTCCTCCATGTCACTCCTCCATCTCTACCATGTCACTCCTCCATGTCGATCCTTCATGTCGATCTTCCATGTCTCTCCTCCATGTCACTCCTCCATGTCGATCCACCTTGTCAATACTCCATGTCGATCCTCCATGTCGCTCCTCCAAGTCACTCCTCCATGTCACTGCTCCATGTCGATCCTCCATGTCGATCCTCAATGTTGCTCCTCCATTTCACTGCTCCATGTCATCCATGTCACTCCCTTATGTACCTCCTTCATATCTCTCCTCTGTGTCACTCCTCCATGTAACTCCACCTTGTTGATCCTCCATGTCAGTTCTCCATGTTGCTCCTCGATGTCGCTCCTCCTTATCGATCCTCCATATCGCTCCTCCATGTCGATCCTCCAGGTCACTCCTCCATTTAGATCCTACATGTTACTCCTCCAAGTTGATCTTTCATGTTACTCCTCCATGTCGCTCCAATTTGTCACTCCTCCATGTCACTGCTCAATGTCGATCCTCCATGAAACTCCTCCATGTCTTCCATGTTGACACATGTCGATCCTCAATGTCGCTCCTCCTTAATCATCCATATCACTCCACCATGTCACTCCTCCATTACACTCCAGAATGTCGCTCCTCCATGTCAATCCAGATTTAACTCCATAATGTCAGTCCACCATGTCGATCCTCCATGTCAATCTTCCATGTCTATCCTCCATGTCACTCCTCCATGTCTCTCCTCTGTGTCACTCCTCCATATCACACCTCCATGTCACTCCTACATGTCGATCTTCCATGTCACTCCTCCATGTCACTCCAGAATGTTGCTCCTCCATGTCACTCCAGAATGTTGCTCCTCCATGTCCCTCCAGAATTTCACTCTACCATGTCCCTCCAGCATGTACCTCCTTGTTGTCAGTTCTCATGTTGCTCCGCAGTGTTGCCCAACCATGTAACTCCTCCATATCGCTCTTCCATGTTGCTCCTCCATGTCACTCCTACATGTCAATCCTCCATGTCACTCCTCCATGTCGATCCTCCATGTCGCTCCTCCATGTTGCTCCTCCATTTCACTCCTCCTTGTCACTCCAGAATGTCGCTCCTCCAAGTCACTCCTTCATGTTGATCCTCCATATCGATACTCCATGTTGCTACTCCATGTCACTCCTCTGTCTTCCATGTCACTCCTCCATCTCACTCCTCCATGTCGATCCTCAATGTCGATCTTCCATGTCTCTCCTCAATGTCACTCATCCATCTCTACCATGTCACTTCTCCATGTCGATCCACCTTGTCAATCCCCCTTGTTGATCCTCCATGTCAGTCCTCCATGTTGCTCCTCGATGTCGCTCCTCCTTGTTGATACTCCATATCGCTCCTCCATGTCGATCCTCCATGTCACTCCTCCATGTCGATCCTCCATGTCACTCCTCCATGTCGATCCTCCATGTCTCTCCTACATGTCTCTCCTCCATGTCACTCCTCCATGTAACTTCTCCATGTCACTCCTTAATGTCACTCCTCAATGTCACTCCTCCATGTCGATTCTCAATGTCGCTCCTCCATGTTACTCCTCCATGGTGCTCCTCCATGTAGATCCTAGATGTCTCTCCTCCATGACTATCCTCCATGTCGCTCCTCCATTTCACTCCTCCATGTCACTCCTCCATGTTGATCCTCCATGTCACTCCTCCATTTCGCTCCTCCATGTCACTCCAGAATCTCCCTCCAGAATGTCCCTCCAAAATGTCACTCCTCCATGTAACTCCTCCATGTCGCTCCTCTTTGTCACTCCTCCAAGTCACTACACAATTTCGGTCTTCCATGTCGACACATTTCAATGCTCCATGTCACTCCTCCTTGATCCTCCATATCACTCCACCATGTCGCTCCTCCATGTCAATCCAGAATGTCTCTCCAGAATTTAACTCCAGAATGTTACTCCTCCATGTCCCTCCTCCATGTTGCTCCTCCATGTCACTCCAAAAAGTCCCTCCAGAATGTGACTCCGGAATGTCACTCCTCCATGTCTCTCCTCCATGTCACTCCTCCATATAGATCCTCTATTTCGCTACTCCATGTCACTCCTCCCTGTCTTCCACGTCACTTCGCCATGTCGCTCCTCCATGTCACTCCTACATGTCGATCCTCCATGTTGATCCTCCATGTCACACTTCCATGTCACTGCTCGATGTCGCTCCTCCATATATTTCCTCCATGTCGCTCCTCCTTGTGACTCCTCCATGTCATTCAACCTTGTCACTCCTCCATGTCACTTCTACATGTCGATCCTCCATTTTGATCCTACATGTTGCTCCACCATGTCACTCCTCCATGTCTTCCATGTCACTCCCCCATGTACCTCATCCGTGTCGGTCCTCCATGTGACTATTCCATGTCGATCCTCCATGTTGCTCGTCCCTGCTCGTCCATATCACTCCTCCATGTCACTCCTCCATGTCACCCCAGAATGTTGCTCCTCCATGTCACTCCAGAATGTCACTCCAGAATTTATCTCCAGAATGTCACTCCTCCATGTCCCTCCTCCATGTCAATCCTCTATGTAGATCCTCCATATAAGTCCTCCTTGTCACTCCTCAATGTCGATACCTCCATGTCACTCCAGAATGTCCCTCCAGAAAGTCACTCCATCATGTCACTCCTCCATGAATCTCCTCCATGTCACTCCTCCATGTCGATCCTCTATTTCACACCTCCAAGTCGCCACTCCATGTCACTCCTCCCTGTCTTCAATGTCCCTCCTCCATGTCGATCCTCCATGTCGATCCTCCATGTCACTCCTCCACGTAACTGCTCCATGTCGATCTTCCATGTCGATCTTCCATGTTGCACCTCCATTTCACTCCTCCATGTCTTCCATGTCACTCCCCTATGTACCTCCTCCATGTAGCTCCTCCGTGTAGATCCTTCATGTTTCTCCTCTATTTCAATTCTCCATATGTCTCACCAATGTCACTCCAGAATATCAGTCCAGAATGTCGCTCCTCCATGTCACTCCTTCCTGTCTTCCATGTCAATCCTCCATGTCGTTTCTCCATGTCGATCCTCCATGTCGATCCTCCAAGTCGCTCCTCCTTGTTACTCCGTCATATTGCTCCTCCTTGTCACTCCTCCATGTTGATCCTCCATGTTATTCCTCCATTTCACTCCTCCATGTCGCTCCTCCATGTCACTCCAGAATGTCACTCCAAAATTTAACTCCAGAATGTCACTCCTCCATGTCCCTCCTCCATCTATTCCAGAATGTCACTCCAGAAATTAACTCCAGAATGTTACTCCTCCATGTCCTTTCTCCATGTCAATCCTCCATGTCAGTCTTAATTGTCGATCCTCCATGTCAGTCCTCCATGTTGCTCCTCAGTGTTGTTCCTCCACGTCGCTCCTCCATGTCGATCTTCCATGTCGATCTTCCATGTCAAGCATGTCACTCCTCCATGTCCGTCCTCCATGTCAATCTTTCATGTCGATCCTCCATGTCACTCCTCCATGTCAATCACCCATGTCAGTCCTCCATGTCACTACTCATTGTCACTCCTTCATGTGGCTCCTCCATGTCGATCCTACATGTCACTCCTCCTTGTTAATTCTTCATGTCACTCCTCCTTGTCACTACTCCAAGTCACTACTCAATGTCTATCCTCCATGTCACTCCTCCATCTCATTCCTCCCTGTTGATCCTCCATGTCAGTCCTCCTCGTCAAACCTCCATGTGACTGCTCAATGTCGCTCCTCCATGTCGATCCTCCATGTAACTCCTCCTTGTTACTACTCCATGTCACTCTAGAATGTTGCTCCTCCATGCCATTCCAGAATTTCACTCCAGAAGTTAACTCCAGAATATCACTCCTCCATTTCCCTCCTCCATGTCAATCCTCTATGTCCATCCTCCATGTCACTCCTTCATGTCACTCCAGAATGTCCCTCCAGAATATCACTCCAGAATGTCAGTCCTCCATGTCCCTCTTCCATGTCGATCCTCCATGTCACTGATCCATGTCGCTCCTCCATGTCGCCCCTAATTGCTCATCCATATCACTCCTCCATGTCACTCTAGAATGTTGCTCCTCCATGTCACTCCAGAAGTCACTCAAGAATTTAACTCCAGAATGTCACACCTCCATGTACCTCCTCCATGTCAATCGTATATGTCCATCCTCCATATCACTCCTCCACGTCACTCCGGAATGTTCATCCAGAATGTCACTCTGGAATGTAACTCCTCCATATCCCTCCTCCATATGACTCCTCCATGTCGATGTTCAATTTAACACCTCCATTTCGCTCCTACATGTCACTCCTCCGTCTCCTATGTCACTCCTCCATGTCACTCCTCCATGTCGATCATCCTTGTCACTCCTCCATTTCACTGCTCCATATATATCGTCGATCGTCCATGTTGATCCTCCATGTTGCTACACCATGTCACTCTTCCATGTCTTCCATGTCAATCCCCCATGTCTCTCCTCAATGTCACTCCAGAATGTTGCTCCTCCATGTCACTCCAAAATGTCACTCATCCATGTCACTCCAGAATGTCGCTCCTCCATGTCCCTCCAGAATTTCATTCCTCAATGTCAATCCTCCAAGTCGATCCATAATGTTGCTCCTCATGTAGCTCCTACATGAAACTCTTCTGTTTCTCCTCCATGTCACTCCTCCATCTCGATCCTCCATTTCGCTCCTCCATTTCACTCCTCCATGTCACTCCAGAATGTTGCTCCTCCATGTCACTCCAGAATGTCACTTCAGAATTTAACTCCAGAATGTTACTCCTCCATGTCCCTCCTCCATGTCGCTCCTCCATGTCCTTCCAGAATGTTGCTCCTCCATGTCGCTCCTCCATGTCACTCCAGAATGTCCCTCAAGAATGTCCCTCCTCCATGTCGATCCTCTATTTTGCTCCTCCAGTCGCTCCTCCATGTCACTTCTCCCTTTCTTCCACGTCACACCTCTATGTAACTCCTCCATGTCAATCCTCCATGTCACTCCTCCATGTCATTCCGCCATGTCGCTCCTCCATGTTGCTCCTCCTTTTTACTACTCCATGTCGCTCCATGTCTTCCATGTCACTCCAGAATGTCGCTCCTCCATGTCTTACCAGAATGTCGCTCCTCCTTGTCCCTCCAGAATGTAATTCCTCCATGTCAGTCCTCCAAATCGCTCCGTGATGTTGCTCCATATGTAGCTCCTTCATGTAACTCCCCCATGTTTATCCTCCATGTCGCTCCTCCTTGCTCCTCCATATCACTCCTCTATGTAACTCCTCCATGTCAATGCTACATGTCATTCCTCCATGTCACTCCGCCATGTAGCTCCTCCATTTCTCTCCTCCATGTCATTCCAGAATGTCGCTCCTCCATATCACTCCAGAATGTCGCTCCACAATGTCCCTCCAGAATGTACCTCCTCCATGTCACTGCTCAATGTCGATCCTCCATGTCGCTCATCAATGTCACTCCAGAATGTCCCTCCAGAATGTCCCTCCAAAATGTCACTCCTCCATGTCACTGCTCAATGTCGATCCTCCATGTCGCTCTTCCTTGCTCATCCATATCACTCCACCATGTCACTCCTCCATGTCACTACAGAATGTCGCTCCTCCATGTCAATACAGATTTAATTCCTGAATGTCGCTCCTCCATGTCAATCCAGATTTAACTCCAGAATGTCACTCCTCCATGTCGATCTTCCATGTCAATCTTACATATCTCTCCTCCATGTCACTCCTCCATGTCACTCCTCCATGTCACTCCTCCATGTCGATCAAACTTGACATTCCTCCATGTCGATCCTCTATGTCGCTCCTCAATGTCGATCCTCCATGTTATTCCTCCATGTAGATCCTACATGTCACTCCAGAATTTCACACCAGAATTTAACTGTAGAATGTCACTCCTCCATGTCGATCTTCATGTCACTCCTCCATTAGATCGTACCTGTTACTCCATGTCGATCTTCGATGTCGCTCCTCCATGTCACTCCAGAATGTCACTCATCCATGTCACTCCAGAATGTCGCTCCTCCATGTCCCTCCAGAATGTCATTCCTCAATGTCAGTCCTCCAAGTCGATCCATAATGTTGCTCCTCATGTAGCTCCTACATGAAACTCTTCTATGTTTCTCCTCCATGTCACTCCTCCATCTCGATCCTCCATTTTGCTCCTCCATTTCACTCCTCCATGTCACTCCAGAATATCGTTCCTCCATGTCACTCCAGAATGTCACTTCAGAATTTAACTCCAGAATGTTACTCCTCCATGTCCCTCCTCCATGTCGCTCCTCCATGTCCTTCCAGAATGTTGCTCCTCCATGTCGCTCCTCCATGTCACTCCAGAATGTCCCACCAAGAATGTCCCTCCTCCATGTCGATCCTCTATTTTGCTCCTCCAGTCGCTCCTCCATGTCACTTCTCCCTTTCTTCCACGTCACACCTCTATGTAACTCTTCCATGTAAATCCTCCATGTCACTCCTCCATGTCATTCCGCCATGTCGCTCCTCCATGTTGCTCCTCCTTTTTACTACTCCATGTCACTCCATGTCTTCCATGTCACTCCAGAATGTCGCTCCTCCATGTCTTTCCAGAATGTCGCTCCTCCTTGTCCCTCCAGAATGTAATTCCTCCATGTCAGTGCTCCAAATCGCTCCGTGATGTTGCTCCTTATGTAGCTCCTTCATGTAACTCTTCTATGTTTCTCCTCCATGTCACTCCTTCATCTCGATTCTCCATTTCGCTCCTCCATTTCACTCCTCCATGTCACTCCAGAATGTCGCTCCTCCTAGTCACTCCCCCATGTTTATCCTCCATGTCGCTCCTCCTTGCTCCTCCATATCACTCCTCTATGTAACTCCTCCATGTCAATGCTACATGTCACTCCTCCATGTCACTCCGCCATGTAGCTCCTCCATGTCTCTCCTCCATGTCATTCCAGAATGTCGCTCCTCCATATCACTCCAGAATGTCGCTCCACAATGTCCCTCCAGAATGTACCTCCTCATTGTCAGTCTTCCATGTCGCTCCACGATGTCGCTCCTCCATGTAGCTCCTCCATTTCACTCCTCCATGTCGATCCTCCATGTCACTCCTCCATGTCGATCCTCAATGTCTCTCCATGTTACTCCTCCATGTCACTCCAGAATGTCGCTCCAAAATGCTACTCCTCCAGATAGCTCCTCCATGTCACTGCTCCATGTCGATCCTCTATTTCGCTCCTCCATGTAGAACTTTCATGTCACTCCTCCATGTCACTGCTCCATGTCGATCCTCCATTTCGATCCTCCATGTTGCTCCACCATGTCACTACTCCATGTCTTCCATGTCACTCCACCATGTCACTCCTCCATGTCTTCCATGTCACTCACCCATGAACCTCCTCCATGTAGATCCTTCATGTTACTCCTCTATGTCAAACCTCCATGTCACTCCTCCATGTCACTCCTCCGTGTCGCTCCTCCTTGTCACTCCTCCATGTCACTACTAAATTTTGATACCTCCATGTCACTCCAGAATGTCCCTCCTGAAAATTACTCTAGAATGTCACTCCTCCATATTCCTCCTCCATGTCACTCTTCCCTGTCTTCCATATCACTCCTCCATGTCACTCCTCCATGTCGATAATCCTTGTCGTTCCACCATGTCGCTCCTCCATGTCACTCCTCCATGTTGATTCTCCATGTCACTCCTCCATGTCGATCCTCCATGTCGCTCCACCATGTCGCTCCTCCATGTCACTCCTCCATGTTGATCCTTAATGTCACTCCTCCATGTCACACTTCCATGTCACTCCTCTATGTCGCTACTCCATGTCGATCCTCCATGTCGCTCCTCCTTGTTACTCCTTCATGTCGCTCCTCCTTGTCACTCCTCCTTGTCACTCATCCATGTCTCTCACCAATGTCACTCCAGAATGTCGCTCCTCCATGTCACTCCAGAATGTCCCTCCAGAATGTCCCTACAAAATGTAACTCCTTCGTGTCACTCCTCCATGTCGTTCCTCTTTGTCACTACTCCATGTCACTGCTCAATATCGATCCTCCATGTCACTCCTCCATGTCTTCCATGTCGACACATGTCGATCCTCCATGTCGCTCCTCCTTGCTTATCCATATCACTCCACCATGTCACTCCAAAATGTCAATCCAGATTTAACTCCAGAATGTTACTCCTCCATGTCGATTCTCCATATCGATCTTCTGTCTCTCCTCCATGTCACTCCTCCATCTCTACCATGTCACTCCTCCATGTCACTCCTCCTTGTCGATCCACCATGTTGCTCCTCCATGTCGATCCTCTATGTAGCTCCTCCATGTCGATCCTCCATGTCACTCCTATATGTAGATCCTACTTGTCACTCCAGAATTTTACTCCAGAATTTAACTGTAGAATGTCACTCCTCCATGTCAGTCCTCCTTGTCAATACTCCATGTCGACTCCTCCATGTCGAACCTTCATGTCACTCCTCCATGTCACTCCTCCATGTCGACTCCTCCATGTCGAACCTCCATGTCACTCCTCCATGTCACTCCTCCATGTCGATCCTCCATGTCGCTCCTCCATGTCACTGCTCCATGTCGATCCTCCATGTCGATCCTCGATGTTGCTCCTCCATTTCACTGCTCCATGTCTTCCATGTCACTCCACTATTTATCTCCTCCATGTAGCTCCTCCATTTAGATCCTTTATGTTACTCCTCTATGTCAACCCTCCATATCTCTCATCAATGTCACTCCAGAATGTCCCTCCAGAATGTCCCTCCAAAATGTCACTCCTCCATGTCACTGCTCAATGTCGATCCTCCATGTCACTCCTTCATGTCACTCCTCAATGTCTTCCTTATCGACACATGTCGATCCTCCATGTCGCTCCAGAATGTCGCTGCTCCATGTCAATACAGATTTAATTCCTGAATGTCGCTCCTCCATGTCAATCCAGATTTAACTCCAGAATGTCACTCCTCCCTGTCGATCTTCCATGTCGATCTTACATATCTCTCCTCCATGTCACTCCTCCATGTCACTCCTCCATGTCACTCCTCCATGTCGATCAAACTTGACACTCCTCCATGTCGATCCTCTATGTCGCTCCTCCATGTCGATCCTCCATGTTACTCCTCCATGTAGATCCTATATGTCACTCCAGATTTTCACACCAGAATTTAACTGTAGAATGTCACTCCTCCATGTCAGTCCTCCTTGTCAATACTCCATGTCAACTCCTCCTTGTTGATCCTCCATATCGAACCTCCATGTCGATCTTCATGTCACTCCTCCATGTCGATCATCCATGTCACTCCTCCTTGTCGCTCCTCCATGTCACTCCTCCATGTCGCTCCTCCATGTCACTCCTCCATGTTGATCCTCCAGGTCGATACTCCATGTTGCTCCTCCATGTCATGTTGCTCCTCTATGTCACTCCTCTCAATCCTCCATGTCGCTCCTCCATGTAGATCCTTCATGTTATTCCTCCGTGTCATTCCTCCTTGTCACTCCTCCATGTCACTACTCAATGTCACTCCTCCATGTCACTCCAGAATGTCAATCCAGATTGAACTCCAGAATGTCACTCCAGAATTTAACTCCATATTGTAACTCCTCCATGTCCCTCCTCCATGTCGCTCCTCCATGTCACTCCTCCATGTCACTCCAGAATGTCAATCCAGATTGAACTCCAGAATGTCACTCCTCCATGTCGATCCTCCATGTCGATCTTCCATGTCTCTCCTCCATGTCACTCCTCCATCTTCACCATGTCATTCCTCCATGTCACTCCTCCAGGTCGATCCACCTTGTTGCTCCTCCATGTCGATCCTCCATGTTGCTCCTCCATGTCACTCCTCCATGTCACTGCTTCATGTCGATCCTCCATGTTGATCCTCGATGTTGCTCCTCCATTTCATTTCTCCATGTCTTCCATGTCACCACCCTATGTACCTCCTCCATGTAGATGCTTCATGTTACTCCTCTATGTCAATCCTCCATATCTGTCATCAATATCACTCCAGAATGTCCCTCCAGAATGTCCCCCCAAAATGTCACTCCTCCATATGACTCCTCCATGTCGCTCCTCTTTGTCACTCCTCCATGTCACTGCTCAATGTCGATCCTCCATGTCACTCCTCCATGTCTTCCATGTCGACACATGTCGCTCCTCCTTGTCACTCCTCCATGTCACTAATCAATTTCGATCCTCCATGTCACTCCTCCATGTCTTCCATATCACTCCACCGTGTCGATCCTCCATGTCGATCCTCCATGTTGGTCCTTCATTTCACTCCTCCATGTCTTCCATGTCACTCCCCCATTTACCTCCTCCATGTCATTCCTCCATTTAGGTCCTTCATGTTGCTCCTCGATGTCACTCCAGAATTTAACTCCAGAATGTCTCTCCAGAATGTCACTCCTCCCTGTCACTTCTCCATGTCACTCCTCAATGTCGATCCTCCGTGTTGCTCCTCTGTGCTCCTCAATATCACTCATCCATGTCGCTCCTCCATGTCACTCCAGAATGTCACTACTCCATGTCTCTACTCAATGTATCTCCTCCATGTCACTGCTCCATGTCGATCCTGCATGTCACTCCTCCATGTCGCTCCTCAAGGTCGCTCCTCAATGTTGAGCCTCCATGTCATTCCTCTATGTCACTCCTCCATTTAGATCCTCCAAGTTACTCCTCCATGTCCCTCCTCCATATCGCTTCTCCATGTCACTCCAGAATTTCACTCCTCCATGTCCCTCCTCTATGTCAATCTTCCATGTCGATCCTCTATTTTGCTCCTCCATGTCGCTCCTCCATGTCACTCCTCCCTTTCTTCCACGTCACACTTCCATGTCACTCATCCATGTCACTCCATGTCGATCTTCCATGTCGATCCTCCATGTCGCTCCACCATGTCACTCCTCCATGTCACTACTCCATGTTGTTCTTTTATGTCAGTCCTCCATGTCTCTTCTCAATGTCGCTCCTCCATGTCGCTCCTACATGTCACTCCTCCCTGTCTTCAAATGTCACTCCTTACTGTCACTCTATGTTGATCCTCTGTGTCATTCCTCCATGTCAATCCTACATGTCACTCCTCCATTTAGATCGTCCAAGTTACTCCTCCATGTCCCTCCTCCATGTCACTCCAGAATTTCACTCCTCCATGTCCCTCCTCTATGTCACTCCTCCATGTCAATCCTCTATTTCACTCCTCCATGTCGCTCCTCCATGTCACTCCTCCCTTTCTTCCACGTCACACCTCTATGTAACTCCTCCATGTCAATCCTCCATGTCACTCCTTCATGTCATTCCGCCATGTCGCTCCTACATGTCACTCCTCCATGTTGATCCTCAATGTCTCTCCACCATGTCACACTTCCATGTCACTGCTCGATGTCGCACCTCCATGTCGATCCTCCATTTCGATCCTCCATGCTGATGCACCATGTCACTGCTCCATGTCTTCCATGTCACTCCAGAATGTCGCTCCTCCATGTCACTCCAAAATGTCGCTCCTCCATGTCCCCCAGAATGTCATTCCTCCATGTCTGTCCTCCAAATCGCTACGTGATGTTGCTCCTCATGTAGCTCCTCCATGTATCTCTGCTATGTTTCTCCTCCATGTCACTCCTCCATCTCGATCCTCCATTTCGCTCCTCCATGTCACTCCAGAATGTCGCTCCTCCTAGTCAGTCCCCCATGTTTATCCTCCATGTTGCTCCTCCTTGCTCCTCCATATCACTCCTCTATGTAACTCCTCCATGTCAACGCTACATGTCACTCCTCCATGTCACTCCGCCATGTCACTCCAGTATGTCACTCCAAAATTTAACTCCAGAATGTCACTCCTCCATGTCCCTCCTCCATTCTATTCCAGAATGTCACTCCAAAATTTACCTCCAGAATGTCACTCCCCAATATCTTTTCTCCATGTCAATCCTCCACGTCGCTCCTCCATGTCGGTACTCCATGTTGCTCCTCCATGACACTCCTCTTGTTACTCCATGTTACTCCTCCATGACGATCCTCCATGTCGATCTTCCATGTCTCTCCACCATTTCACACCTCCATGTCTCACTTCCATGTCATTCCTCCATGTCGCTCCTCCTTGCTCCTCCATATCACTCCTCCATGTTGCTCCTCCATGTCACTCCATAATGTTGCTCCTCAATGTCACTCCAGAATGACACTCCAGAATTTAACTCCAGAATGTCACTCCTCCATATCCTTCCTCAATGTCAATCCTCCATGTCGATCCTCCTTGTCACGTCTCTATGTAGATCCTGCATGTCAGTCCTCAATGTCGCTCCTCAATGTTACCCCACCATTACACTCCTCCTTGTCACTCCTCCATGAAACTGATCCATGTCAATCTTCCATGTCGATACTCCATGTTGTTCCTCCATATCACTCCTCCATGTCTTCCATGTCACTCCCCCATGTACCTACTCAATGTCGCTCCAGAATGTCCCTCCAGAATGTCACTCCTCAGTGTCGCTCCTTCATGTCACTACACTATGTTGATCCTCCATGTTGCTCCTCCTTGCTCCTCCATATCACTCCTCCATCTCAATCCAGAATGTCCCTCCAAAATTTAACTCCAGAATGTCACTCCGCCATGACTCTCATCCATGTCACTCCAGAATGTCACTCCAGAATTTAACTCCAGAATGTAACTCCTCCATGTCCTTTCTCCATGTCGATCCTCAATGTCAGTCATCCATGTCTAATCTCCATGTCAGTCCTTCATGTTTGCTCCTCAATGTTGCTCCTCCATGACGCTCCTCTTGTCATTCCTCCATATTGCTACTCCATGTCACTCATCCATGTCTTCCATGTCACTCCCTCATACACCTCCTCCATGTCGCTCCTCCATGTAGATCCTTTATGTTTATCATCCATGTCGATCTTCCATGTCGCTCCTCCATGTCACTCCAGAACATCTCTCCAGAATGTCACCCTAGAATGTCACTCCTCCATGTCAGTCCCCATGTCACTCCGCGATGTCGCTCCTCCATGTAGCTCTTCCATGTCGCTCTACCATGTCACTCCCCCTTGTTACTCCTCCTTGTCACTCCATGTTATTCCTCCATGTCGATCCTCCATGTCTATCTTCCACGTCTCTCCTCCATGTCACTCCTCCATTTCTACCATGTCACTCCTCCATGTCACTCCTCCATGTTGATCCTACATGACACTCCACCATGTTGCTCCTACTTGTTACTCCTTCATGTCGCTCCTCCTTGTCACTCCTCCATGTCACTCCTCCATGTTGCTACTCCATGTCACTCCTCCATGTCTTCCACGTCACCTCCTCCATGTCGCTCCTCCATGTAGATCCTTCATGTTAATCCTTCATGTCGATCATCCATGTCACTCCCCCTTGTCGCTCATCCATGTTGCTCCACCTTCCTACTCCATGTCACTCCTCCATGTCAATCCTCCATATCACTCCTCCAAGTTAATACTCCATGTCACTCCTCCATGTCGATCCACCATGTCCCTAATCATTTCTCCTCAATGTCACTCCTCCATGTCACTCCAGAATGTCACTCCTCTATGTCCCTCCTTCCTGTGACTCCTCAATGTAACTCCTCCATGTCACTACTCCAAGTCTTCCATGATACTCCTCCATGTCACTCCTCCATGTCACTCCTGCATGTCGATCCTACATCTCACTCCTCCATGTCGCTCCTCCATGTCACTCCTCCATGTCACTTCTTCTTGTAACTCATCAATGTCACTCCTCCATGTAACTCCTCCATGTCGATCCTCCATGTCGCTTATCCTTGCTCCTCCATGTCAATCATCCAAGTCGCTCCTCCATGTCACTCCTCCATGTCGCTCCTCCATGTTGATCATCCATGTCACTCCTCCATGTCGATCATCCATGTCACTCCTCCTTGTCGCTCCTCCATGTCACTCCTCCATGTCGCTCCTCCATGTCACTCCTCCATATCAATCCTCCATGTCGCTCCTCCATGTCGATCATCCATGTCACTCCTCCATTTCGCTCCTCCATGTCGCTCTTACATGTTGATCCTCCATGTCTCTCCTCCATGTTGCTCCTCCTTCCTCCTCCATGTCACTCCTCCATGTCGATCCTGCTTGTCGCTCCTCCATGTCACTCCTCCATGTCACTCCAGAATGTCAACCCAGAATGTCGCTCCTTTTTGTCCCTCCTTCCTGTGACTCCTCCATATAACTACTCCATGTAACTCCTCCATGTCTTCCATGACAATCCTCCATGTCACTCATCCATGCCACTCCTGCATGTCGATCCTACATGTCACTCCTCCTTGTCGCTCCTCCATGTCAATCCTCCATGTCACTCATCCATGCCACTCCTGCATGTCGATCCTACATGTCACTCCTCCTTGTCGCTCCTCCATGTCAATCCTCCATGTCACTCCTCCATGTTGCTCATCCATGTAGATCCTAGATGTCTCTCCTCCATATCTATCCTCCATGTCGCTCCTCCATTTCACTCATCCATGTCATTCCTTCATATCACTGCTCCATGTCTTTCCTCAATGTCACTCCTCCATGTCACTCCTTCCTGTGACTCCTCAATGTAACTCCTCCATGTCACTACTCCATGTCTTCCATGACACTCCTCAATGTCACTCCTTAATGTCACTCCTCAATGTCACTCCTCCATGTCGATTCTCCATGTCGCTCCTCTATGTCGATCCTCCATGTTGCTCATCCTTGCTCCTCCATGTCACTCCTCCATGTCACTCCAGAATGTCGCTAATCCATGTCACTCCTTCCTGTGACTCCTCAATGTAACTCCTCCATGTCACTAATCCATATCTTCCATGACACTCCTCCATGTCACTCCTCCATGTCACTCCTGCATGTCGATCCTACATGTCACTCCTCCATGTCACTCCTCCATGTCAATCCTCCATGTCTTACCTCCATGTCACTCCTCCATGTCACTCCTCCATGTCACTTCTTCTTGTCTCTCCTCAATGTCACTCCTCCATGTCGATCCTCCATGTCGCTAATCCTTGCTCCTCCATGTCAATCATCCATGTCGCTCCTCCAAGTTTCTCCTCGATGTCACTCCTCCATGTCGCTTCTCCATGTCACTCCTCCATATCAAACCTCCATGTCGCTCCTCTATGTCGATCATCCATGTCACTCCTCCTTGTCTCTCCTCCATGTCACTCATCCATGACTTCCTTGTCACAAAAAAAATCTTCTGTCTTGGATTCCTTGGAAGCTGCTTTAAAACTCGATTTCCTATGTTGTTTCTTTGATCAAAGAAAGTGCTACATGTTGATCTTCCATGTCTCTCCTCCATGTCACGCCGACATGTCACTGCTCAATGTCACTCATCCATGTCTCTCCTCTATGTCACTCCAGAATGTCGCTCCTCCATGTCACCCCAGAATGTCACTCCAGAATGTCAACCAAGAATGTCGCTCCTCCATGTCCCTCCTTCCTGTGACTCCTCAATGTAACTCCTCCACGTCACTGCTCCATGTCTTCCATGACACTCCTCCATGTCGCTCCTCCATGTCAATACTCCATGTCTATCCTCCATGTCGCTCCTCCATGTCATTCCCCCATGTCACTCCTCCATGTCACTTCTCCTTGTCATTCCTCAATGTCACTCCTCCATGTCACTCCTCCATGTCACTTCTCCTTGTCATTCCTCAATGTCACTCCTCCATGTCACTTCTTCTTCTAACTCCTCAATGTCACTCCTCCATGTCGATCCTCCATGTCGCTAATTCTTGCTCCTCCATTTCAATCATCCATGTCGCTCCTCCATGTCGATCATCCATGTCACTCCTCCTTGTCGCTCCTTCATGTCACTCATACATGTCTTCCTTGTCACAAAAAAAATCTTCTGTCTTGGATTCCTTGGAACCTGCTTTAAAACTAGATTTCCTTTGTTGTTTCTTTGATCAAAGAAAGTGCTCCATGTCGATCTTCCATGTCACTCATCCATGTCACGCCGACATGTCACTGCTCAAGGTCACTCCTCCATGTCAATCCTCTATGTCACTCCAGAATGTCGCTCCTCCATGTCACTCCAGAATGTCACTCCAGAATGTCAACACAGAAGGTCGCTCCTACATTTCCCTCCTTCCTGTGATTACTCAATGTAATTCCTCTACGTCACTGCTCCATGTCTTCCATGACACTCCTCCATGTCACTCCTCCATGTCACTCCTGCATGTCACTCCTGCATGTCGATCCTATATGTCTCTCCTCCATGTCGCTCCTCCATGTCAATCCTCCATGTCTATGCTCCATTTTGCTGCTCCGTGTCACTCCTCCATGTCACTCCTTCATATCACTGCTCCATGTCGATCCTCCATGTCACTTCTCCATGTCAGTCCTCAATGTCACTCCTCCATGTCACTCCTCCATGTCGATCGTACTTGTCGCTCATCCATACTCCTCCATGTTACTCTTCCATATCGCTCCTCCATGTCACACCATGATGTCACACCAGAATGTCACTCCTCCATCTCGCTTCTCCATGTCGCTCCTCCATGTCAGTACTCCATTTCGATCCTCCATGTCACTCCTCCATTTCAATCCTCTATGTCGCTCCACCATGTCGATCCTCCATGTCGCTCATCCTTGCTACTCCATGTCACTCCTCCATGTCACTCCAGAATGTCGCTCCTCCATGTCCCTCCTTCCTGTGACTCCTCAATGTTACTCCTTCATGTCACTACTCCATGTCTTCCATGACACTCCTCTATGTCACTCCTCCATGTCACTCCTGCATGTCGATCCTACATGTCACTCCTCCATGTCGCTCCTCCATGTCAACCCTCCATGTCTATCCTCCATGTCGCTCCTCCATGTCAGTCCCCCATGTCACTCCTCCATGTCACGTCTCCTTGTCATTCCTCAATGTCACTCCTCCATGTCACTCCTCCATGTCACTTCTTCTCGTCACTCTTCAATATCACTCCTCCATGTCGATCCTCCATGTCGCTAATTCTTGCTCCTCCATTTCAATCATCCATGTCGCTCCTCCATGTCGATCATCCATGTCACTCCTCCTTGTCACTCCTCCATGTCAATCCTCTATGTCACTCCAGAATGTCGCTCCTCCATGTCACTCCAGAATGTCACTCCAGAATGTCAACACAGAAGGTCGCTCCTTCATGTCCCTCCTTCCTGCGTCTACTCAATGTAACTCCTCGACGTCACTGCTCCATGTCTTCCATGACACTCCTCCATGTCACTCCTCCATGTCACTCCTGCATGTCGATCATATATGTCACTCCTCCATGTTGCTCCTCCATGTCAATCCTCCATGTCTATGCTCCATGTCGCTCCTCCGTGTCACTCCTCCATGTAACTCCTTCATATCACTGCTCCATGTCGATCCTCCATGTCACTTCTCTATGTCAGTCCTCAATGTCACTCCTCCATGTCACTCCTCCATGTCGATCGTCCTTGTCGCTCATCCTTACTCCTCCATGTTACTCTTCCATATCGCTTCTCCATATCAAACCATGATGTCGCACCAGAATGTCACTTCCATGTCGCTTCTCCATGTCGCTCCTCCATGTCAGTACTCCATGTCGATCCTCCATGTCACTCCTACATTTCAGTCCTCCATGTTGCTCTTCCATGTAGAACCTACATGTCTTTCCTCCATGTTGATCCTCCATGTCGCTCATCCTTGGTCCTCCATGTCACTCCTCGATGTCGCTACTACATGTCAATCCAGAATGTCCCTCCTCCATGTCCCTCCTCCATGTCACTTCTCCATGTCACTCCTTAATGTCACTCCTCAATGTCACTCCTCCATGTCGATTCTCCATGTCGATCCTCTATGTCACTTCTCCATGTAGCTTTTCCATTTCAGTCCTCCATGTCGATCAACAATGTCACTCCTCCATGTCACTCCTCCATGTTGCTCCTCCATGTAGATCCAAGATGTCGCTCCTACATGTCACTTCTCCATGTCGATCCTCCATGTCACTCCTCCAAGTTGCTACTCCATGTCACTCCTCCATGTCACTCCAGAATGTCGCTCCTCCATGTCCCTCCTTCCTGTGACTCCTTAATGTAACTCCTCCATGTCACTACTCCATGTCTTCCATGACACTCCTCTATGTCACTCCTCCATGTCACTCCTGCATGTCGATCCTACATGTCACTCCTCCATGTCGCTCCTCCATGTCAATCCTCCATGTCTATCCTCCATGTCGCTCCTCCATGTCAGTCCCCCATGTCACTCCTCCATGTCACTTCTCCTTGTCATTCCTCAATGTCACTCCTCCATGTCACTTCTTCTTGTCACTCCTCAATATCACACCTCCATGTCCATACTCCATGTCGCTAATTCTTGCTCCTCCATTTCAATCATCCATGTCGCTCCTCCATGTCGATCATCCATGTCACTCCTCCTTGTCGCTCCTCCATGTCACTCATCCATGTCTTCCTTGTCACAAAAAAAATCTTCTGTCTTGGATTCCTTGGAAGCTGCTTTAAAACTAGATTTCCTGTGTTGTTTCTTCGATCAAAGAAAGTGCTCCATGTCGATCTTCCATGTCACTCCTCCATGTCACGCCGACATGTCACTGCTCAAGGTCACTCCTCCATGTTAATCCTCTATGTCACTCCAGAATGGCGCTCCTCCATGTCACTCCAGAATGTCACTCCAGAATGTCAACACAGAAGGTCGCTCCTCCATGTCCCTCCTTCCTGTGACTACTCAATGTAACTCCTCCACATCACTGCTCCATGTCTTCCATGACACTCCTCCATGTCACTCCTCCACGTCGCTCCTCCATGTCAATCCTCCATGTCTATGCTCCATGTCGCTCCTCCATGTCACTCCTCCATGTCACTCCTTCATATCACTGCTCCATGTCGATCTTCCATGTCACTTCTCTATGTCAGTCCTCAATGTCACTCCTCCTTGTCACTCCTCCATGTCGATCGTCCTTGTCGCTCATCCTTACTCCTCCATGTTACTCTTCCATATCGCTCCTCCATGTCACACCATGATGTCACACCAGAATGTCACTCCTCCATGTCGCTTCTCCATGTCGCTCCTCCATGTCAGTACTCCATGTCGATCCTCCATGTCACTCCTCCATTTCAGTCCTCCATGTTGCTCTTCCATGTAGAACCTACTTGTCGCTCCTCCATGTCGATCCTCCATGTCGCTCATCCTTGCTACTCCATGTCACTCCTCCATGTCACTCCAGAATGTCGCTCCTCCATGTCCCTCCTTCCTGTGACTCCTCAATGTAATTCCTCCATGTCACTACTCCATGTCTTCCATGACACTCCTCCATGTCGAGCTTCCATGTCACTCCTCCATGTCAGGCCAACATGTCACTGCTCAATGTCACCTCATGTCATTACTCCTTGTCTTCCATGACATTTCTCCATGTCACTCCTCCATGTCAAACCTGCATGTCGATCCTACATGTCACTCCTCCATGTCGCTACTCCATGTCAATCCTCCATGTCTATCCTTCATGTCGCTCCTCCATGTCACTCCTCAATGTCACTCCTTCCTGTGACTCCTCAATGTAACTCCTCCATGTCACTACTCCATGTCTTCCATGACACTCCTCAATGTCCTCCTTAATGTCACTCCTCAATGTTCCTACTCCATGTCGATTCTCCATGTCACTCCTCTATGTCGCTCCTCCATGTCGATCCTCCATGTTGCTCATCCTTGCTCCTCCATGTCACTCCTCGATGTCGCTACTCCATGTTAATCCAGAATGTCCCTCCTCCATGTCACTTCTCCATGTCACTTCTCCATGTCACTCCTTAATGTCACTCCTCAATGTTACTCCTCCATGTCGATTCTCCATGTCGCTCTTCTATGTCGCTTCTCAATGTAGCTTTTCCATTTCAGTCCTCTATTTCGATCAACAATGTCACTCCCCCATGTCACTCCGCCATGTTGCTCCTCCATGCAGATCCTAGATGTCGCTCCTCCATGTCGCTTCTCCATGTCGATCCTCCATGTCACTCTTCCAAGTTACTACTCCATGTCACTCCATGTCGATCCACCATGTCACTCATCCTTGCTCCTCCATGTCACTCCTCCATGTCACTCCAGAATGTCGCTCCTCCATGTCACTCCTTCCGGTTTCTCCTCAATGTAACTCCTCCATGTCACTAATCCATGTCTTCCATGACACTCCTCCATGTCACTCCTCCATGTCACTCCTGCATGTCGATCCTACATGTCACTCCTCCATGTCGCTCCTCCATGTCTATCCTCCATGTTGCTCCACCATGTCACTCCTCCATGTCACTCCTCCATGTCACTTCTTCTTGTCACTCCTCCAGGTCACTCATCCATGTCGATCCCCCATGTCACTCATCCCTCTCACTACGCCATGTCTCTCCTCCATGTCACACCTCCATTTCTCTCCTCCATGTCACTCCTCTATGTCACTCCAGAATGTCGCTCCTCCGTGTCACTCCAGAATGTCACTCCAGAATTTAACTCCAGATTGTTAATCCTCCACTGCTCCATGTCGACTGCTCCATGTCGATCCTCTATTGCGCTTCTCCATGTCATTACTCCCTGTCTTCCACGTCACTCCTCCATGTAACTACTCAATGTCGATACCTCCATGTCACTCCAGAATGTCCCTCCTGAAAGTCACTCCTCCATGTTGACCCTCCATGTCACTCCTCCCTGTCTTCCATATCACTCCTCCATGTCAGTACTCCATGTTGCTCCTCAATGTTTCTCCTCCTTGTCGATCCTCCATATCGCTTCTCCATGTCAATCCTCCATGTCACTCCTCCATTTAGATCCTACATGTTACTCCTCCATGTCGATCTTCCATGTCAATCCTGAATGTCGCTCCTCCGTGTCACTCCAGAATGTCGCTCCACCCTGTCCCTCCAGAATGTACCTCCTCATTGTCAGACATCCATGTAGCTCCTCCATGTAGCTCCTCAATGTCGCTCCTCATTGTCGATCCTCAATGTCGCTCCTCCATGTCGATCCTCCATGTCATTCCTCCATGTGGATCCAACATGTTACTCCTCCATGTTGATCTTCAATGTCGCTCCTCCATGTCACTCCAGAATGTCGCTCCTCCATGTAACTCCAGAATGTCACTCCAGAATTTAACTCCAGAATGTTACTCCTCCATGTAACTCCAGAATGTCACTCCAGAATTTAACTCCAGAATGTTACTCCTCCATGTCACTCCTCCATCTCACTCCTCCCTGTTGATCCTCCATGTCAGTCCTCCTCGTCAATCCTCCATGTGACTGCTCAATGTCGCTCCTCCTTGTTACTCCTCCATGTCGCTCTAGAATGTTGCTCCTCCATGCCATTCCAGAATTTCACTCCAGAATTTAACTCCAGAATGTCACTCCTCCATGTCCCTCCTCCATGTCGATCCTCCATGTCACTCCTTCATGTCACTCCAGAATGTCCCTCCAGAATATCACTCCAGAATGTCAGTCCTCCATGTCCCTCTTCCATGTCGATCCTCCATGTCACTGCTCCATGTCGCTCCTCCATGTCGCCCCTAATTGCTCATCCATATCACTCCTCCATGTCACTCTAGAATGTTGCTCCTCCATGTCACTCCAGAAGTCACTCAAGAATTTAACTCCAGAATGTCACTCCTCCATGTACCTCCTCCATGTCAATCGTATATGTCCATCCTCCATATCACTCCTCCACGTCACTCCGGAATGTTCATCCAGAATGTCACTCTGGAATGTAACTCCTCCATATCCCTCCTCCATATGACTCCTCCATGTCGATGTTCAATTTAACACCTCCATTTCGCTCCTACATGTCACTCCTCCGTCTCCTATGTCACTCCTCCCTGTCACTCCTCCATGTCGATCCTCCATGTCACTCCTCCATGTCGCTCCTCCTTGTTACTCCTTCATGTGACTCATCCTTGTCACTCCTCCATGTCACTGCTCCATATCGATCGTCGATCGTCCATGTTGATCCTCCATGTTGCTACACCATGTCACTCTTCCATGTCTTCCATGTCAATCCCCCATGTCGCTCCTCAATGTCACTCCAGAATGTTGCTCCTCCATGTCACTCCAGAATGTCACTCATCCATGTCACTCCAGAATGTCGCTCCTCCATGTCCCTCCAGAAGGTCATTCCGCAATGTCAGTCCTCCAAGTCGATCCGTAATGTTGCTCCTCATGTAGCTCCTACATGAAACTCTTCTATGTTTCTCCTCCATGTCACTCCTCCATCTCGATCCTCCATTTCGCTCCTCCATTTCACTCCTCCATGTCACTCCAGAATGTCGCTCCTCCATGTCACTCCATAATGTCACTTCAGAATTTAACCACAGAATGTAACTCCTCCATGTCCCTCCTCCATGTCGCTCCTCCATGTCACTCCAGAATGTCACTCCTCCATGTCCCTCCTAAATGTCGATCCTCTATTTTGTTCATCCAGTCGCTCCTCCATGTCACTTCACGTCACACCTCTATGTAACTCCTCCATGTCAATCCTCCATGTCACTCCTCCATGTCATTCCGCCATGTCGCTCCTCCATGTTGCTCCTCCTTGTTACTACTCCATGTCGCTCCATGTCTTCCATGTCACTCCAGAATGTCGCTCCTCCATGTCTTTCCAGAATGTCGCTCCTCCTTGTCCCTCCAGAATGTAATTCCTCCATGTCAGTCCTCCAAATCGCTCCGTGATGTTGCTCCTTATGTAGCTCCTCCATGTAACTCTTCTATGTTTCTCCTCCATGTCACTCCTCCATCTCGATCCTCCATTTCGCTCCTCCATTTCACTCCTCCATGTCACTCCAGAATGTCGCTCCTCCTAGTCACTCCCCCATGTTTATCCTCCATGTCGCTCCTCCTTGCTCCTCCATATCACTCCTCTATGTAACTCCTCCATGTCACTCCTCCATGTCACTCCGCCATGTAGCTCCTCCATGTCTCTCCTCCATGTCACTCCAGAATGTCGCTCCTCCATATGACTCCAGAATGTCGCTCCACCATGTCCCTCCAGAATGTACCTCCTCATTGTCAGTCTTCCAAGTCGCTCCGCGATGTCGCTCCTCCATGTAGCTCCTCCAATTCACTCCTCCATGTCGATCCTCCATGTCACTCCTCCATGTCGATCCTCAATGTCTCTCCATGTCACTCCTCCATGTCACTCCAGAATGTCGCTCCAAAATGCTACTCCTCCAGATGCCTCCTCCATGTCACTGCTCCATGTCGATCCTCTATTTCGCTCCTCCATGTCATTCCTCCCTGTCTTCCACGTCACTCCTCCATGTAACTCCTCCATGTCAATCCTACATGTCACTCCTCCATGTCACTCCACCATGTCGCTCCTCCATGAAGAACTTTCAAGTCACTCCTCCATGTCACTGCTCCATGTCGATCCTCCATTTCGATCCTCCATGTTGCTCCACCATGTCACTACTCCATGTCTTCCATGTCACTCCACCATGTCACTCCTCCATGTCTTCCATGTCACTCCCCCATGTACCTCTTCCATGTAGATCCTTCATGTTACTCCTCTATGTCAAACCTACATGTCGCTCCATGATGTCACTCCTCCGTGTCGCTCCTCCTTGTCACTCCTCCATGTCACTACTCAATGTCGATACCTCCATGTCACTCCAGAATGTCCCTCCTGAAAGTTACACCAGAATGTCACTCCTCCATATTCATCCTCCATGTCACTCTTCCCTGTCTTCCATATCACTCCTCCATGTCACTCCTCCATGTCGATCATCCTTGTCACTCCTCCATGTCGCTCCTCCATGTCACTCCTCCATGTTGATTCTCCATGTCACTCCTCCATGTCGATCCTCCATGTTGCTCCACCATGTCGCTCATCCATGTCACTCCAGAATGTCACTCCAGAATTTAACTCCAGAATATAACTCCTTCATGACCATTCTCCATGTCGATCCTCAATGTCAGTCATCTATGTCTAATCTCCATGTCAGTCCTTCATGGTTGCTCCTCAATGTTGCTCCTCCATGACGTTCCTCTTGTCATTCCTCCATATTGCTACTCCATTTCACTCATCCATGTCTTCCATGTCACTCCCTCATACACCTCCTCCATGTCGCTCCTCCATGTAGATCCTTCATGTTAATCATCCATGTTGATCTTCCATGTTGCTCCTCCATGTCACTCCAGAACATCCCTCCAGAATGTCACCCTAGAATGTCACTCCTCCATGTCAGTCCCCCATGTCACTCCGCGATGTCGCTCCTCCATGTAGCTCTTCCATGTCGCTCACCTATGTCACTCCCCCTTGTTAGTCCTCCTTGTCACTCCATGTTATTCCTCCATGTCGATCCTCCATGTCACTCCTCCATTTCTATCATGTCACTCCTCCCTGTCACTCCTCCATGTTGATCCTACATGACACTCCACCATGTTGCTCCTACTTGTTACTCCTTCATGTCGCTCCTCCTTGTCACTCCTCCATGTCACTCCTCCATGTTGCTACTCCATGTCACTCCTCCATGTCTTCCACGTCACTCCCTCATATACCTCCTCCATGTCGCTCCTCCTTGTAGATCCTTCATGTTAATCCTCCATGTCGATCTTCCATGTCGCTCCAGAATATCCCTCCAGAATGTCACTCCAGAATGTCACTCCTCCCGGTCACTCCTCCATGTCGCTACTCAATGTCACTCCTCCATGTCCCTCCTACATGTCAATCCTCAATTTCGATCCTCCATGTCACTACTCCATGTCTTCCATGTCACTCCTCCATGTTGCTCCTCCATGTCACTCCAGAATGTCGCTCCTCAATGTCACTCCAGTATGTCACGCCAGAATTCAACTCCAAAAAGTCACTCCACCATGTCCCTCCTCCATGTTGCTCCTCCATGGCCCTCCAGAATGTCACTCAAGAATGTCACTCCTCCATGTCCCTCCTCCATGTCACTCCTCCATGTCGATCCTCCATGTCGATCTACTATTTCGCTCCTCCATGTCACTCCTCCATGTCACTACTCCCTTTCTTCTATGTCACTCCTCTATGTAACTCCTCCATGTCAATACTACATGTCACTCCTTCTTGTCAATCCTCCATGTTGCTCCTCCATGTCACTCCTCCATGTTGATCCTCTATGTTAATCTTCCATATCTCTCATCAATGTCACTCCAAAATGTCACTCCAGAATGTCTCTCCTCCATGTTACTCCAGAATGTCCCTCCAAGATGGCCCTCCAAAATGTAACTCCTCCATGTCACTCCTAAATGTCTTCCTTGTCGACACATCCCGATCCTCCATGTCGCTCCTCCTTGCTCATCCATATCAATCCACTATGTCACTCCTCCATGTAACTCCAAAATGTCAATCCAGATTTAACTCCAGAATGTCACTCCTCCATGTCAATCCTCAATGTCAAACTTCCATGTCTCTCCTCCATGTCACTCCTTCATCTCTACCATGTCACTCCTCCATGTCACTCTTCCATGTTGATCCACCTTGTCAATACTCCATGTCGATCCTCCATGTCGCTCCTCCATGTCACTGCTCCATGTCACTGCTCCATGTCGATCCTCCATGTCGATCCTCAATGTTGCTCCTCCATTTCACTGCTCCATGTCATCCATGTCACTCCCTTATGTACCTCCTCCATATCTCTCCTCTGTGTCACTCCTCCATGTCACTCCCCCTTGTTGATCCTCCATGTCAATCCTCCATGTTGCTCCTAGATGTCGCTCCTCCTTATCGATCCTCCATATCGCTCCTCCATGTCTATCCTCCAGGTCACTCCTCCATTTAGATCCTACATGTTACTCCTCCAAGTAGATCTCTCATGTCACTCCTCCATGTCGCTCCAATTTGTCACTCCTCCATGTCACTGCTCAATGTCGATCCTCCATGAAACTCCTCCATGTCTTCCATGTTGACACATGTCGATCCTCAATGTCGCTCCTCCTTAATCATCCATATCACTCCACCATGTCACTCCTCCATGTCACTCCAGAATGTCGCTCCTCCATGTCAATCCAGATTTAACTCCATGATGTCAGTACTCTATGTCGATCCTCCATGTCAATCTTCCATGTCGATCCTCCATGTCGCTCCAATTTGTCACTCCTCCATGTCACTGCTCAATGTCGATCCTCCATGAAACTCCTCTATGTCTTCCATGTTGATACATGTCGATCCTCAATGTCGCTCCTCCTCAATCATCCATATCACTCCACCATGTCACTCCTCCTTGTCACTCCTCCATGTCTCTCCTCTGTGTCACTCCTCCATATCACTCCTCCATGTCACTCCTACATGTCAATCTTCCATGTCACTCCTCCATGTCACTCCAGAATGTCGCTCCTCCATGTCCCTCCAGAATGTCACTCCACCATGTCCCTCCAGCATGTACCTCCTTGTTGTCAGTTCTCATGTCGCGCCGCAGTGTTGCCCAACCATGTAACTCCTCCATGTCGCTCTTCCATGTTGCTTCTCCATATCACTCCTACATGTCAATCCTCCATGTCACTCCTCCATGTCGATCCTCCATGTCGCTCCTCCATGTCGCTCCTCCATTTCACTCCTCCTTGTCACTCCAGAATGTCGCTCCTCCAAGTCACTCCTTCATGTTGATCCTCCATGTCGATACTCCATGTTGCTCCTCCATGTCACTCCTCTGTCTTCCATGTCACTCCACCATCTCACTCCTTCATGTCGATCCTCAATGTCGATCTTCCATGTCTCTCCTCCATGTCTCTCCTACATGTCTCTCCTCCATGTCACTCCTCCTCTTTGATCCTTCAAGTCAGTCCTCCATGTCGCTCCTCAATGTCGCTCCTCCATGTCGATCCTCAATGTCGCTCCTCCATGTCGATCCTTCATGTTACTCCTTCATGTCGATCTTCCATGTAGCTCCTCCATGTCGCTCTTCCATGTCGCTCCTCCATGTCACTCCTCCATGTCACTCCAGAATGTCCCTCCAGAATGTCCCCCCAAAATTTCACTCCTCCATGTAACTCCTCTATTACGCTCCTCTTTGTCACTCCTCCAAGTCACTACTCTATGTCGGTCTTCCATGTCGATCTTCCATGTCATTCCTCCATGTAGATCCTACATGTTACTCCTCCATGTTGCTCCTCCATGTCACTCCTCCATGTCACTCCAGAATGTCCCTCCAGAATGTCCCTCCCAAATTTCAATCCTCCATGTCGCTCCTCTTTGTCACTCCTCCAAGTCACTACTCTATGTCAGACCTCCATGTTGATCCTCCATGTCATTCCTCCATGTAGATCCTTCATGTTACTCCTCCATGTCGATCTTCCATGTACCTCCTCCATGTCACTCTTCCATGTTGCTCCTCCATGTCACTCGTCCATGTCACTCCAGAATGTCCCTCCAGAATGTCCCTCCAAAATTTCACTCCTCCATGTAACTCCTCTATGTCGCTCCTCTTTGTCACTCCTCCAAGTCACTACTCTATGTCAGTCCTCCATGTCGCTCCTCAATGTCGCTCCTCCATGTCGATCCTCAATGTCGCTCCTCCATGTCGATCCTCAATGTCGCTCCTCCATGTCGATCCTCCATGTCATTCCTCCATGTAGATCCTACATGTTACTCCTCCATGTCGCTCTTCCATGTCGCTCCTCCATGTCACTCCTCCATGTCACTCCAGAATGTCCCTCCAGAATGTCCCTCCAAAATTTCACTCCTCCATGTAACTCCGCCATGTCGATCCTCCATGTCATTCCACCTTGCTCCTCCATATTACTCCAACATGTCCCTCCAGAATGTCACTCCAGAATGTCGCTCCTCCATGTCGATCCTCAATGTCGATCCTCCATGTCACTCCTTCATGTCACTCCTCCATGTCTTCCTTATCGACACATGTCGATCCTCCATGTCGATCTTCCATGTCTCTCCTTCATCTCTACCATGTGACTTTTCCATGTCACTCCTCCATGTCGATCAACCTTGACACTCCTCCTTGTTGATCCTCCATATCGCTCCTCCATGTCGATCCTTCATGTCACTCCTCCATTTAGATCCTACATGTTACTCATCCATGTCAATCTTCCATATCGCTTCGCCATGTCACTCCAGAATGTCGCTCCACCATGTCCCTCCAGAATGAACCTCCTCGTTGTCAGTCTTCCATGTCGCTCCGCGATGTAGCTCCTCCATGTAGCTCCTCCATGTCGCTCTTTCATGTCACTCCTCCATGTCACTCTTCCATGTCGATCCTCCATGTCACTTATTCATGTCGATCCTCCATGTCGCTCCTACTTGTTCCTCCATATCACTCCTCCATGTCATTCCTCCATGTAACTCCAGTATGTCGCTCCTCCATGTCACTCCAGAATGTCACTCCAGAATTTAACTCCAGATTGTAACTCCTCCATGTCCCTCCTCCATGTCGCTCCTCCATGTCACTCCTCCATGTCACTCCAGAATGTCAATCCAGATTTAACTCCAGAATGTCACTTCTCCATGTCGATCCTCCATGTTGATCTTCCATGTCTCTCCTCCATGTCACTCCTCCATCTTCACCATGTCATTCCTCCGTGTCACTCCTCCAGGTCGATCCACCTTGTTGCTCCTCCATGTCGATCCTCCATATTGCTCCTCCATGTCACTCCTCCATGTCACTGCTTCATGTCGATCCTCCATGTCGATCCTCGATGTTGCTCCTCCATTTCACTTCTCCATGTCTTCCATGTCACTACCCTATTTTCCTCCTCCATGTAGATGCTTCATGTTACTCCTCTATATCAATCCTCCATATCTGTCATCAATGTCACTCCAGAATGTCCCTCCAGAATGTCCCCCCAAAATGTCACTCCTCCATATGACTCCTCCTTGTCGCTCCTCTTTGTCACTCCTCCATGTCACTGCTCAATGTAGATCCTCCATGTAACTCCTCCATGTCTTCCATGTCGACACATGTCGCTCCTCCTTGTCACTCCTCCATGTTGATCTTTCATGTCAGTCCTCCATGTCTCTTCTCAATGTCGCTCCTCCATGTCGCTCCTACATGTCACTCCTCCCTGTCTTCAATGTCACTCCTTACTGTCACTCCTCTATTTTGATCCTCTGTGTCATTCCTCCATGTCAATCCTACATGTCACTCCTCCATTTAGATCCTCCAAGTTACTCCTCCATGTCCCTCCTCCATGTCACTCCAGAATTTCACTCCTCCATGTCCATCCTCTATGTCACTCCTCCATGTCAATCCTCTATTTCGCTCCTCCATGTCAATCGCACCTCTATGTAACTCCTCCATGTCAATCCTCCATGTCACTCCTCCATGTCATTCCGCCATGTCGCTCCTACATGTCACTCCTCCAAGTTGATCCTTAATGTCTCTCCTCCATGTCACCCTTCCATGTCACTGCTCAATGTCGCACCTCCATGTCGATCCTCCATTTCGATCCTCCATGCTGATGCACCATGTCACTGCTCCATCTCTTCCATGTCACTCCAGAATGTCGCTCCTCCATGTCACTCCAAAATGTCGCTCCTCCATGTCCCTCCAGAATGTCATTCCGCCATGTCTGTCCTCCAAATCGCTACGTGATGTTGCTCCTCATGTAGCTCCTCCATGTAACTCTACTATGTTTCTCCTCCATGTCACTCCTCCATCTCGATCCTCCATTTCGCTCCTCCATGTCACTCCAGAATGTCGCTCCTCCTAGTCAGTCCCCCATGTATATCCTCCATGTCGCTCCTCCTTGCTCCTCCATATCACTCCTCTATGTAACTCCTCCATGTCAATGCTACATGTCACTCCAGAATGTCACTCCAAAATTTAACTCCAGAATGTCACTCCTCCATGTCCCTCCTCCATTCTATTCCAGAATGTCACTCCAGAATTTACCTCCAGAATATCACTCCCAAATATCTTTTCTCCATGTAAATCCTCCACTTTGCTCCTCCATGTCGGTACTCGATGTTGCTCCTCCATGACACTACTCCATGTCTTCCATGTCACTCCTCCATGACGATCCTCCATGTCGATTTTCCATGTCTCTCCACCATTTCACTCCTCCATGTCTCACTTCCATGTCATTCCTCCATGTTGCTCCTCCTTGCTCCTCCATATCACTCCTCCATGTTGTTCCTCCATGTCACTCCAGAATGTTGCTCCTCAATGTCACTCCAGAATGACACTCCAGAATTTAACTCCAGAATGTCACTCCTCCATATCCTTCCTCAGTGTCAATCCTCCATGTCGATCCTCCTTGTCACGTCTCTATGTCGATCCTGCATGTCAGTCCTCAATGTCGCTCCTCAATGTTACCCCACCATTACACTCCTCCTTGTCACTCCTCCATGAAACTGATCCATGTCAATCTTCCATGTCGATACTCCATGTTGTTCCTCCATATCACTCCTCCATGTCTTCCATGTCACTCCCCATGTACCTTCTCCATTTTGCTCCTCCGTGTCACTCCAGAATGTCAATCCAGATTTAACTCCAGAATGTCACTCCTCCATGACCCTCATTCATGTCACTCCAGAATGTCACTCAAGAATTTAACTCCAGAATGTAACTCCTCCATGTCCTTTCTCCATGTCGATTCTCAATGTCAGTCATCCATGTCTAATCTCCATGTCAGTCCTTCATGTTTGCTCCTCAATGTTGCTCCTCCATGACGCTCCTCTTGTCATTCCTCCATGTTGATCCTCCATGTCACTCCTCCATGTCGCTTCTCCTTGTCACTCCTCCATGGCATTGATCCATGTCAATCGTCCTTGTTGATCCTCCATATTGCTACTCCATGTCACTCATCCATGTCTTCCATATCACTCCCTCATAGATCCTTTATTTTTATCCTCCATGTCGATCTTCCATGTCACTCCGCGATGTCGCTCCTCCATGTAGCTCTTCCATGTCGCTCTCCCATATCACTCCTCCTTGTTACTCCTCCTTGTCACTCCATGGTATTCCTCCATGTCGATCCTCCATGTCTATCTTCCACGTCTCTCCTCCATGTCACTACTTCATTTCTACCATGTCACTCCTCCATGTCACTCCTCCATGTTGATCCTACATGACACTCCACCATGTTGCTCCTACTTGTTACTCCTTCATGTCGCTCCTCCTTGTCACTCCTCCATGTTGCTACTCCATGTCACTCCTCCATGTCTTCCACGTCACTCCCTCATGTACCTCCTCCATGTTTCTCCTCCATGTAGATCCTTCATGTTAATCCTCCATGTCGATCTTCCATGTCGCTCCAGAATGTCACTCCAGAATGTCACTCCTCCCGGTCACTCCTCCATGTCGCTCCTCAATGTCACTCCTCCATGTCCCCCCTACATGTCAATCCTCTATTTCGATCCTCCATGTCACTACTCCATGTTGCTCCTCCATGTCACTCCAGAATGTCGCTCCTCAATGTCACTCCAGTATGTCACGCCGGCATTTAACTCCAGAAAGTCACTCCTCCATGTCCATACTCCATGTCGATCCTCCATGTCGATTCTCAATGTTGTTCCTCCATGTCACTCCTCCATGTCTTCCATGTCACTCCTCATTGTCGCTCCTCCATGTCACTACTCCATGTTGATCCTCCATGTCGCTCCTCCTTGCTCATCCATATATCTCCTCCATGTCACTCCAGAATGTCGCTCCTACATGTCACTCCGGAATGTCACTCCAAAATTTAACTCCAGAATGTCACTCCTCCATGTCCCTCCTCCATGTCATTCAATAATGTCATTCCTCCATGTCCTTTCTTCATGTCAATACTCAATGTCAGCCATCCATGTCGATCCTCCATGTTGCTCCTCCATGATGCTCCTCTTGTCACTCATCCATGTTACTTTTCCATGATGATCCTCCATGTTGATCTTCCATGTCTCTACTCCATGTAACTCCTCCATTTCTACCATGTCACTGCTCCATATTGTTCCTTCATATCGATGCTCCATGTGACTACTCCATGTCGATCGTCCATGTCGCTCCTCCTTGATCATCCATATAACTCCTCCCTGTTGCTCCTCCATGTCATTCCAGAATGACGTTTCTAAATGTCACTCCAGAATATCCCTCCAGAATGTAACTCCAGAATATCACTCCACCATGTCCCTCTTCCATTTCACTCCTCCATGTCGATCCGCTATTTAACACCTCCATGTTGCTCCTCCATGTCACTCCTCAATGTCACTCCTCCTTGCTCCACCATATCACTCCTCCATGTCGTTCTTCCATGTCACTCCAGAATGTTACTCCTCCATGTCCGTCATACATGTCGCTCCTCCATGTCATTCCAGAATGTCCCTCCAGAATGTCACTCCAGAATGTCACTCCTCCATGTCACTCCATGTCGATCCTCTATTTCGCTCCTCCATGTTGCTCCTCCATGTCACTCCTGCCTTTCTTCCGTATCACTCCTCTATGTAACTCCTCCATGTCAATACTACATGTCACTCCTCCATGTCACTCCTCTATGTCAATCCTCCATATCTCTCATCAATTTTACTCCAGAATGTCACTCCAGAATGTCACTCCAGAATGTCGCTCCTCTATGTCACTCCAGAATGTCCCTCCAGAATGTCCCTCCAAAATGTAACTCCTCCATGTCACTCCTCCATGTCGCTCCTCTTTGTCACTCCTCCATGTCACTGCTCAATGTCGATCCTCCATGTCACTCCTCCATTTCTTCCATGTCGACACATCTCGATCCTCCATATTGCTCCTCCTCGCTCATCCATATCACTCCACCATGTCACTCCTCCATGTCACTTAAAAATGTCACTCCAAAATGTCAAACCAGATTTTACTCCAGAATGTCACTCCTCCATGTTGATCCTCAATGTCGATCTTCCATGTCTCTCCTCCATGTTACTCCTCCATCTCTACAATGTAACTCCTCCATGTCGATCCTCCATGTCGATCTTCCATGTCACTCCTTCATCTCTACCATGTCACTTTTCCATGTCACTCCTCCATGTCGATCAACCTTGACACTCCTCAATGTCGATCCTCTATGTCGCTCCTACAAGTCGATCCTCAATGTCACTCCTCCATTTAGATCCTACATGTCACTCCAGAATTTCACTCCAGAATTTAACTGTAGAATGTCACTCCTCCATGTCAGTTTTCCTTGTCAATACTCCATGTCGACTCCTCCTTGTTGATCCTCCATATCGCTCCTCCATGTCGATCCTTCATGTCACTCCTCCATTTAGATCCTACATGTTACTCCTCCATGTCGATCTTCCATATCGCTCCTCCATGTCACTCCAGTATGTTGCTCCACCATGTCCCTCCAGAATGTACCTCCTCGTTGTCAGTCTTCCATGTCGCTCCGCGATGTAGCTCCTCCATGTAGCTGCTCCATGTCGCTCTTCCATTTCACTCCTCCATGTCACTCCTCCAAGTCACTCCTCCATGTTGATCCTCCAGGTCGATACTCCATGTTGCTCCTCCATGACATGTTGCTCCTCCATGTCACTCCTCTCAATCCTCCATGTCGCTCCTCCTTGTCATTCCTCCATGTAACTCCAGTATGTCGCTCCTCCATGTCACTTATTCATGTCGATCCTCCATGTCGCACCTACTTCTTCCTCCATATCACTCCTCCATGTCATTCCTCCATGTAACTCCAGTATGTCGCTCCTCCATGTCACTCCAGAATGTCAATCCAGATTTAACTCCAGAATGTCACTCCAGAATTTAACTCCATATTGTAACTCCTCCATGTCCCTCCTCCATGTCGCTCCTCCATGTCACTCCTCCATGTCACTCCAGAATGTCAATCCAGATTGAACTCCAGAATGTCACTCCTCCATGTCGATCCTCCATGTCGATCTTCCATGTCTCTCCACCATTTCACACCTCCATGTCTCACTTCCATGTCATTCCTCCATGTCGCTCCTCCTTGCTCCTCCATATCACTCCTCCATGTTGCTCCTCCATGTCACTCCAGAATGTTGCTCATCAATGTCACTCCAGAATGACACTCCAAAATTTAACTCCAGAATGTCACTCCTCCATATCCTTCCTCAGTGTCAATCCTCCATGTCGATCCTCCTTGTCACGTCTCGATGTCGATCCTGCATGTCAGTCCTCAATGTCGCTCCTCAATGTTACCCCACCATTACACTCCTCCTTGTCACTCCTCCATGAAACTGATCCATGTCAATCTTCCATGTCGATACTCCATGTTGTTCCTCCATATCACTCCTCCATGTCTTCCATGTCACTCCCCCATGTACCTCCTCAATGTCGCTCCAGAATGTCCCTCCAGAATGTCACTCCTCAGTGTCGCTCTTTCATGTCACTACACTATGTTGATCCTCCATGTTGTTCCTCCTTGCTCCTCCATATCACTCCTCCATCTCACTCCAGAATGTCACTCCAGAATTTAACTCCAGAATGTAACTCCTCCATGTCCTTTCTCCATGTCGATCCTCAATGTCAGTCATCCATGTCTAATCTCCATGTCAGTCCTTCATGTTTGCTCCTCAATGTTGCTCCTCCATGACGCTCCTCTTGTCATTCCTCCATATTGCTACTCCATGTCACTCATCCATGTCTTCCATGTCACTCCCCCATACACCTCCTCCATGTTGCTCCTCCATGTAGATCCTTTATGTTTATCATCCATGTCGATCGTCCATGTCGCTCCTCCATGTCACTCCAGAACATCCCTCCAGAATGTCACACTAGAATGTCACTCCTCCATGTCAGTCCCCCATGTCACTACGCGATGTCGCTCCTCCATGTAGCTCTTCCTTGTCACTCTCCCATGTCACTCCCCCTTGTTACTCCACCTTGTCACTCCATGTTATTCCTCCATGTCGATCCTCCATGTCTATCTTCCACGTCTCTCCTCCATGTCACTCCTCCATTTCTACCATGTCACTCCTCCATGTCACTCCTCCATGTTGATCCTACATGACACTCCACCATGTTGCTCCTACTTGTTACTCCTTCATGTCGCTCCTCCTTGTCACTCCTCCATGTCACTCCTCCATGTTGCTACTCCATGTCACTCCTCCATGTCTTCCACGTCACTCCCTCATGTACCTCCTCCATGTCGCTCCTCCATGTATATCCTTCATGTTAATCCTCCATGTCGATCTTCCATGTCGCTCCAGAATGTCCCTCCAGAATGTCACTCCTCCCAGTCACTCCTCCATGTCGCTCCTCAATGTCACTCCTCCATGTCCCTCCTACATGTCAATCCTCTATTTCGATCCACCATGTCACTACACTATGTTGATCCTCCATGTTGCTCCTCCTTGCTCCTCCATATCACTCCTCCATCTCACTCCAGAATGTCCCTCCAAAATTTAACTCCAGAATGTCACTCCTCCATGTCCCTCCTCCATGTTGCTCCTTCATGGCACTCCAGAATGTCCCTCCAGAATGTCACTCAAGAATGTCACTCCTCCATGTCCCTCCTCCATGTGACTCCTCCATGTCGATCCTCCATGTCGATCTTCTATTTCGCTCCTCCATGTCACTCCTCCATGTCACTCCTCCCTTTCTTCTACGTCACTCCTCTATGTAACTCCTCCATGTCAATACTACATGTCACTCCTTCTTGTCACTCCTCCATGTTGCTCCTCCATGTCACTCCTCCATGTTGATCCTCTATGTCAATCTTCCATATCTCTCATCAATGTCACTCCAAAATGTCACTCCAGAATGTTGCTCCTCCATGTTACTCCAGAATGTCCCTCCAAGATGGCCCTCCAAAATGTAACTCTTCCATGTCACTCCTAAATGTCTTCCATGTCGACACATCTCGATCCTCCATGTCGCTCCTCCTTGCTCATCCATATCAATCCACTATGTCACTCCTCCATGTAACTCCAAAATGTCAATCCAGATTTAACTCCAGAATGTCACTCCTCCATGTCAATCCTCAATGTCGAACTTCCATGTCTCTCCTCCATGTCACTCCTCCATCTCTACCATGTCACTCCTCCATGTCGATACTCCATGTCGATCTTCCATGTCTCTCATCCATGTCGATCTTCCATGTCTCTCCTCCATGTCACTCCTCCATCTCTACCATGTCACTCCTCCATGTCACTCCTCCATGTCGATCCACCTTGTCAATACTCCATGTCGATCCTCCATGTCGCTCCTCCATGTCACTCCTCCATGTCACTGCTCCATGTCATCCATGTCACTCCCTTATGTACCTCCTCCATATCTCTCCTCTGTGTCACTCCTCCATGTCACTCCCCCCTTGTTCATCCTCCATGTCAGTCCTCCATGTTGCTCCTCGATGTCGCTCCTCCTTATCGATCCTCCATATAGCTCCTCCATGTCGATCCTCCAGGTCACTCCTCCATTTAGATCCTACATGTTACTCCTCCATGTCGATCTTTCATGTCACTCCTCCATGTCGCTCCAATTTGTCACTCCTCCATGTCACTGCTCAATGTCGATCCTCCATGAAACTCCTCCATGTCTTCCATGTTGACACATGTCGATCCTCAATGTCGCTCCTCCTTAATCATCCATATCACTCCACCATGTCACTCCTCCATGTCACTCCAGAATGTCGCTCCTCCATGTCAATCCAGATTTAACTCCATGATGTCAGTCCTCTATGTCGATCCTCCATGTCTATCTTCCATGTCGATCCTCCATGTCACTCCTCCATCTCTACCATGTTAACTCCTCCTTGTCACTTCTCCATGGTCACTCCTACATGTCGATCTTCCATGTCTCTCCTCCATGTCACTCCAGAATGTTGCTCCTCCATGTCACTCCAGAATGTCGCTCCTCCATGTCCCTCCAGAATGTCACTCCACCATGTCCCTCCAGCATGTACCTACTTGTTGTCAGTTCTCATGTCGCTCCGCAGTGTTGCCCAACCATGTAACTCCTCCATGTTGCTCTTCCATGTTGCTTCTCCATGTCACTCCTACATGTCAATCCTCCATGTCACTCCTCCATTTCACTCCTCCTTGTCACTCCAGAATGTCGCTCCTCCATGTCACTCCTCTGTCTTCCATGTCACTCCCCCATCTCACTCCTTCATGTCGATCCTCAATGTAGATCTTCCATTTCTCTCCTCCATGTCACTCCCTCCATCTCTACCCATGTCACTTCTCCATGTCGATCCACCTTGTCAATACTCCATGTCGATCCTCCATGTCGCTCCTCCATGTCACTCCTCCATGTCACTGCTCAATGTCAATCCTCCATGTCGATCCTCAATGTTGCTTCTCAATTTCACTGCTCCATGTCTTCCATGTCACTCCCCTATGTACCTCCTCTATGTCTCTCCTCCATGTCACTCATCCATGTCACTCCCCCTTGTTGATCCTCCATGTCAGTCCTCCATGTTGCTCCTCCATGTCACTCCTCCATGTCACTCCCCCATCTCACTCCTTCATGTCGATCCTCAATGTCGATCTTCCATGTCTCTCCTCCATGTCACTCCTCCATCTCTACCATGTCACTTCTCCATGTCGATCCACCTTGTCAATACTCCATGTCTATCCTCCTTGTCGCTCCTCCGTGTCGCTCCTCCATGTCACTTTTTTAAATCACTGCTCCATGTCGATACTCCATGTCACTCGTTAATGTCACTACTCCATGTCACTCCTCCATTTCACTCCTCCTTGTCGCTCCTCCATGTCGCTCCTCCTTTCTCCTACATTACACTCCTCCATGTAACTCCTCCATGACCTCCATGTTGATCCACCATGTTGCTCCTCCATGTCACTTCTCCATGTCACTTCTCCCGGTTGCTCCTCTATGTAGATCCTTGATGTCGCTCCTCCATGTCCAATCTCCATGTCACTTCTCCCGGTTGCTCCTCTATGTAGATCCTTGATGTCGCTCCTCCGTGTCACCTCTGCATGTCACTCCTCCATTTCACTCCTCCTTATCGCTCCTCCATGTAGATCCTACATGTCGCTCCTCCATGTCACTCCTCCATCTCACTCCTCCATGTTGCTTCTCCATATCGATCCTCCATGTCACTCCTCCAAGTCGTTCCTCCATGTAACTCCTCCGTGTCGATCCTCCATTTTGCTCATCCTTGCTCCTCCATGTCACTCCTCCATGTCACTCCAGAATGTCGATCCTCCATGTAGATCCTCCATGTAAGTCCTCCATGTCGATCATCCATGTCACTCATCCAAGTCACTTCTCCCGGTTTCTCCTCTATGTAGAACCCTACATGTTGCTCCTCCATGTCACTCCTCCATGTCACTCCTCCATTTCACTCCTCCATGTCGCTCCTCCATGATAATCCTCCATGTCACTCCTCCATGTTGCTCCTCCATGTCAGTCCTCCATGTCGCTCCTCTATGTCACCCCTCCATGTTGATCTACCACGTTGATCCTCACTGTCGCTCCTCCATGTCACTCCTCCATGTCATCCATGACACTACTCCATGTCATGCCTCCATGTCACTCATCCTTGCTCCTCCATGACACTCCTCCATGTTGCTCCTCAATGTAGATCCTACATGTCCCTCCTCGATTTCACTCCTCCATGTCACTCCTCCTTGTCGATCCTCCATTTCGCTCATCCTTGCTCCTCCATGTCACTCCTTCATGTCACTCAAGAATGTCACACCTCCATGTCCCTCCTCCATGTCGCTTCTCCATGTTGCTTCTCCATGTCACTCCTAAATGCTGCTCCTTCAGGTAAATCCTACATGTCGCTCTTCCATGTCACTCCTCAATGTCATTCCTCCATATCACTCATCCATGTCACTCCTCCATGTCCATCGTCCATGTCACTCCTCCATGTCTCTCCTTCATGTCATTCCTCCATTTCAATCCTCCATGTCGCTCCTTAATGTCACTCCTCAATGTCACTCCTCCATGTCGATTCTCAATGTCGCTCCTCCATGTCACTCCTCCATGGTGCTCCTCCATGTAGATCCTATATGTCTCTCCTCCATGTCTATCCTCCATGTCGCTCCTCAATTTCACTCCTCCATGTCACTCCTTCATATCACTGCTCCATGTCGATCCTCCATGTCACTCCTCCAAGTTGCTACTCCATGTCAATCATCCATGTCACTCCTCCATTTCTCTCCTCAATGTCGCTCCTCCATGTTGATTCTCCATGTCACTCCTCCATTTCGCTCCTCCATGTCGCTCCTCCATGTTGATCCTCTATGTCACTCCATGTCGATAATCCATGTCACTCTTCCTTGACGCTCCTCCATGTTGCTCCTCCATGTTGATCCCTCCATGTCACTCCTCCATGTTGCTCATCCTTGCTCCTCCATATCCTCCTCGATGCCGCTACTCCATGTCAATCCAGAATCTCCCTCCTCCATGTCGATCCTGCATGTCGCTCCTCTGTGTCACTCCTCCATATCACTGCTTTATGCCGCTCCTCCATGTCTCTCCTCCATGTCGCTCCTCCATGTCGCTCCTCCATGTCCACTCCTCCATGTCGATCCTCCATGTCGATCCACCATGTCACTATCTCATATCGGTCATCCGATGTTCTTCCTCCATGTTGCTCCTCCATATCCCTACTGCATCTAGATCCTTCTTGTCGCTCCTCCATGTTGCTCCTTCATTTCGCTCCTCCATTGCGCTCCTCCATTTCACTACTTAATCTCGCTCCTCCTTGTTGCTCGTCCATGTCACTCCTCCATGTCGATCCTCCATGTTGTTCATCCTTGCTCCTCCTTGTAAATCCTCCATGTCACTCCTCCATGTTGCTCCTTGATTTCACTGCTCCATGGAGATCCTCCATGTCACTTCTCATGTCACTCCTCCATGTTGATCCTACATGTCACTCCTCCTTGTCGCTCCTCCATGTCAATCCTCCATGTCACTCCTCCATGTTGCTCATCCATGTAGATCCTAGATGTCTCTCCATGTCTATCCTCCATGTCGCTCCTCCATTTCACTCCTCCATGTCATTCCTCCATATCACTGCTCCATGTCGATCCTCCATGTCACTTATCCATGTCTTTCCTCAATGTCACTCCTCCATGTCACTCCTTCCTGTGACTCCTCAATGTAATCTCCTCCATGTCACTACTCCATGTCTTCCATGACACTCCTCAATGTCACTCCTTTAATGTCACTCCTCAATGTCACTCCTCCATGTCGATTCTTCCATGTCGCTCCTCTATGTCGATCCTCCATGTTGCTCATCCTTGCTCCTCCATGTCACTCCTCAATGTCGTTACTCCATGTTAATCTAGAATGTCCCTCATCCATGTCCCTCCTCAATGTCACTTCTCCATGTCACTCCTTAAATGTCACTCCTCAATGTCACTCCTCAATGGCCGCTACTCCATGTCAATCCAGAATCTCCCTCCTCCATGTCGATCCTGCATGTCACTCCTCTGTGTCACTCCTCCATATCACTGCTTTATGCCGCTCCTCCATGTCTCTACTCCATGTCGCTCCTCCGTGTCGCTCCTCCATGTCACTCCTCCATGTCGCTCCTCCATGTCACTCCTTCATATCACTGCTCCATGTCAATCCTCCATGTCACTTCTCCATGTCAGTCCTCAATGTCACTCCTCCATGTCACTCCTCCATGTCGATCGTCCTTGTCGCTCATCCTTACTCCTCCATGTTACTCTTCCATATCGCTCCTCCATGTCACACCATAATGTCACACCAGAATGTCACTCCTCCATCTCGCTTCTCCATGTTGCTCCTCCATGTCAGTACTCCATGTCGATCCTCCATGTCACTCCTCCATTTCAGTCCTCCATGTTGCTCTTCCATGTAGAACCTACATGTCGCTCCTCCATGTCGATCCTCCATGTCGCTCATCCTTGCTACTCCATGTCACTCCTACATGTAACTCCAGAATGTCGCTCCTCCATGTCCCTCCTTCCTGTGACTCCTTAATGTAACTCCTCCATGTCACTACTCCATGTCTTCCATGACACTCCTCTATGTCACTCCTCCATGTCACTCCTGCATGTCGATCCTACATGTCACTCCTCCATGTCGCTCCTCCATGTCAATCCTCCATGTCTATCCTCCATGTCGCTCCTCCATGTCAGTCCCCCATGTCACTCCTCCATGTCACTTCTCCTTGTCATTCCTCAATGTCACTCCTCCATGTCACCTCTTCTTGTCACTCCTCAATATCACTCCTCCATGTCGATCCTCCATGTTGCTAATTCTTGCTCCTCCATTTCAATCATCCATGTCGCTCCTCCATGTCGATCATCCATGTCACTCCTCCTTGTCGCTCCTCCATGTCACTCATCCATGTCTTCCTTGTCACAAAAAAAATCTTCTGTCTTGGACTCCTTGGAAGCTGCTTTAAAACTAGATTTCCTGTTTTGTTTCTTTGATCAAAGAAAGTGCTCCATGTCGATCTTCCATGTCACTCCTACATGTCACGCCGACATTTCACTGCTCAAGGTCACTCCTCCATGTCAATCCTCTATGTCACTCCAGAATGTCGCTCCTCCATGTCACTCCAGAATGTCACTCCAGAATGTCAACACAGAAGGTCGCTCCTCCATGTCCCTCCTTCCTGTGACTACTCAATGTAACCCCTCCATGTCACTGCTCCATGTCTTCCATGACACTCCTCCATGTCACTCCTCCATGTCACTCCTGCATGTCGATCATATATGTCACTCCTCCATGTCGCTCCTCCATGTCAATCCTCCATGTCTATGCTCCCATGTAGCTCCTCCGTGTCA
>NC_051288.1:0-46848 GCF_015220745.1 Sebastes umbrosus
TTGCTAGACACTTTGAAGTGGGTGACCAAGTGTTGGCTCTTCTACCCATTCCTGGCTCTTCCCTCTCTGCACTGTTTTAATGGACCGTATAGCATCCAAAATAAACTTAGTGAGACGAACTACGTGATAAATACTCCGAACCGAAAGCGCAAAACTCATGTCTGCCATGTAAACATGTTTAAAATGTATCACTCTTGTGATGCTAAAACAAGCTCCCCAACAAAGCATTACTCCTCTCCGCTAAGTGGTTGCTCCGCGCTCATTGTAGCCAAAAAAAGTCCTGGTGACAGGGATGGATTGGCCGTACGCCCTTCCTTGCAGCACAGTGCGCGGTTACCAAATTCAGAGATGCTGAAAGTGTTACCACCTCAGCTTAGTCATCTGAACGCCGAACAACAGCAGGATATTGCTGATTTAGTAGCTGAGTACCCATGTCTTTTTGGTGACGTTCCCACTCGTACCAGGGTACTAGAACATGATATAGATGTAAAAGATGCCCGATCAATTAAGCAGCACTCTTATCATGTTAACCAAGATTAAAAGAGAGCTAAAGAAAAAAGAGGTGCAGTATCTGTTGGAAAATGGCTTGGCAAAGCCCATTACTAGTTTGTGGAGCTCTCCCTGTTTGCTAGAGGCTAAATCAGATGGTTCACCCAGGTTTATTACTGATTTTCACAAAGTCAACACCGTACCCGACTCATATCCGTTGCCGCGGATGGAGGATTTTGTCAATAACTTAGGCTCTGCCAAATTTGTCATCAAATTAGATTACTTAAAGGTTATTGGTCTTCAAGTGGGTCAGGATGAGCTCCGTCCCATCGAGGCGAGAAGTTAGCGCGATAGCTGAGCTCCCTGCTCCAACCACCCGACGTGCGCTGCGGCGTTTCCTCGGCATGACAGGGTGTAGTGACCTTTTGACCTCTTCCATGGTGTTGGCTGATTGAGAGTACTGTAGTTTAACACTGACTGGCTTTGAGTAGCAAAAAACAGGAAATGAGGAATGTCCAAAATGAAGTTTGTGGTATGAACCCAGACTGGCTGTGTCTCCAATCACACTTGGCCTTCTCTTGGCCAGGCTTTTATCCCCCATTAGCACACTCCAGGCCTATAGAGGGAGGCAAAGCAAACTGGAAAACAAATGAGAAATTGGCTCCTACACACCGGCCCCTAATTGTATGGTGTGTAACAAAATACAATTACTAAAATAATGGTGGATTGAGCCAATGATTTACATCTAAAAATCATATTTTCTACCACATTATTTATATGATGTATCAACACAAAAAATGTGAAAAGTATTTAACTGAAAATATACTACTGGGGATAAGAGTCTTCGAGCAGCAGACAGACCTTTGTGATGGGTCGTTCAAGAACACTGTTCTTGGTCTTGATTTTCACTGAACGAACTAGGCCTTTAGCATCTGGCATTGTTTCTATTACTCTTCCCAGCATCCATGACCCTCTGGGTGCAGTTGAGTCAACAATCATGACGACATCACCTGTTTGAATGTTTTTCTTCTTACTTGTCCATTTTTGTCTCTCTTGCATTAATGGCAAATATTCTTGGGTCCACCTCTTCCAAAATAAGTCAGCCATGTATTGAGCTTGTCTCCATCGACGCTTGAGGTACATGTCAGACTTTTGAAAGAGGCCTGGTGGCAGAATGGGCTTGGATCTTAAAGCAGGATATGGTTGGGTGTGAGTGCCTCCAGATCTTGCGGGTCAGCTGACATGGAGGTGATGGGCCAACTGTTAAGAATCGCCTCTGTCTCACACAGGATGGTACATAGGCCCTCATCATCGAGCACTTGCTGGTGTAAAACTGACAAGAGAACTTTTCTCACCATTCTAATTAGTCTTTCCCACACTCCACCATGATGTGATGCTGCTGGAGGGTTGAAAGACCACTTGATACCATCTTTCAGCAAGGAATTTCTGAGTTTGTCCTGGTTTAGACTCATGAGGGCTTTACAGAGTTCTTTTTCTGCACCAACCAGATTAGTGCCATTGTCTGAGCGGATGTGTGATACTTGACCTCTGCGGCATATGAACCTCCTAATGGCATGAATGCAGGAGTCTGTATCTAAGGAACATGCCATCTCTAGATGCACTGCTCTGCTGGCCATACAAGTAAAGATCCAAAGTAATCCATTCCTGTGTTCGTGAATGGTGGAAGGTCAGGCAGTAGTCATTCTTGGGGCAAATCTGACATCTTTTGCACTCTTGTCTTTCCTGCTAAACATCTGCACACACCACACTTGGTGATCACCTTTCTTGCTGCTGAGTTTGCACTTGTTATCCAGTACTTTTGTGCAAGATCATGGGATGTTTTACCTGCTTAGGCATGGCTGAACAGTTGAGTCATCCACCAACTCTTAGTATGCCATCTTCCAACACTGGATCCAACTTGAATATGCAGCTTTTTCTTTGTACACTTGATAACGCCATTTGCAACTTAATCAATTCTTCAGAAAATGTTTGACTCTGGCTAATTCCAATGATAACTTTTTCAGCCTTTTCCATGTCGTCTACAGTGATGTTCTGACCACCCAATGTGGATTTGAATACTTGCATTTTGGAAGCAACTTTTTTGTTTTGGGAATGTGTGTTCACACCAATTTCATCGAGTTTCATTTCTTTTCTTTTTCTTGCAAGCATCCTCAGAAAATCTCTGAACTTCAAGTACCATGCCACTGCCTTCTTGAGTCTCAGCCAGTCTGAGAAGTGTGACAGCAGCTGGTCTGTAGGGTTTTTGTTTGTCTAGGACATTGGTTCCATATGTGACGACTTTTCTTTTGACATCTTGGTCATCAACCAGATTCTGCTGGAAATCAGTGGAGTTAGCCGGCCATTCAGCTTCGGATTCCTTGAGAAACATTAGACCTTGTATCCATCGCTTGCATTCAACAAATTTCTTAGCATTTAATCCTCTGGACGTATCGTCAGCTGGGTTTGACTTTGTGTCTACAAACCTCCATTGTGATACACTGGTGTTCTCCCGGATCACAGCTACACGATTGGCAACAAAGGTGTGGAACCGTGTGTGTTCATTGGAGATGTATCTCAGTACGGTCTGGCTATCCGTCCAAAAGACTGTCCTCAAGTTCCAGTTGTAGTTCTGACTTTAGCATTTTGTCCACTCTCACTGACAGCACTGCAGCTGTGAGCTCCATCCTAGGAATTGTGATCTGCTTCAAGGGAGCCACCCTTCCTTTTCCCATCATAAATGAAACAGAAACTTCACCTCTGCTGTTCTTCATCCGCAGGTAGCTCACAGTGCCATATCCATATTCGCTGGAGTCTGAAAAGTGATGCAATTGGACGCTTGTTGGTTTTTCAAAGTCTTTTGGCTTGATGCAGCGAGGCACACTGAAATCAGCCAGTTTTTTCAGACTGGATGTCCACTCTGTCCACTTTTTAGATGTTGCTTGTGGAATTTTCTCATCCCATCCGTACTTCTGTTTGCACAGCTCTTGGAGCATAGTCTTCACAGGGAGAGTGAGTAGAACTAAAAATCCAAGTGGATCATACACTGAGCTTACCACAGACAGCATTCCTCTTCGAGTGTGTGGTCTTTCTTTCACTGTGATCTTGAACATGAATGCATCATTTTCAACACTCCACTGTAGACCTAGTGCCCTTTCCATGGGCAGTTCCTCTTTGTCCAGATCCAATGTTTTCACTTCTTTGGCTTTGTCTTCCTCCGGAATAGCTTAGAGCACAGTGTGGCTGTTACTCACCCACTTTGTGAGGTGAAATCCCTCCCATGTGACAGACAGTTGACAGGTCTTTAACCAGTTGCAAAGCATCTTGTTCAGAGGGCATAGACTTTAGACAATCATCGACATAGAAGCTGTTTCTAATGGTGTCGATTACCTCTGGGTGAAAGCAAGCCTTGTTGTCCTCTGCTGTTCTTTTCAATGCAAAGCTTGCACAGCTGGGTGAAGATGTAGCACCAAACAGGTGAACACGCATGCAATGTTCGACTGGACTTTGATTGACATCACCATTAGGCCACCATAGAAATCTTAGAAAGTCTGTGTCTTTTGTTGATACCCTGACTTGGTGGAACATGGAGCGAATATCTGCCATTACAACCACTGGCTCCTGCCTTAATCTTTGAAGCACTCCGACTAGGGTGTTTGTCAAATCAGGGCCTTGTAGCAGCTCAGCGTTGAGGGACTTTCCTTGGTAGGATGCACTGCAATCGAAGACGACTCTTAAGGTTTGCTTCCTGGGGTGATATACTCCATGATGTGGAATGTACCAAACTCTGCCATCTGTCTTTTCCAGCTGATCTGATGGTACTACTTCAGCGTATCCCTTCTCAATTACATAATTTACAAAGTCAGTGTATTCCTTCTTGAAATGTCCATTTCTTTGACATTTCCTTTTCAGCCCTAGGAGGCGTTGTTCTGCAACTGAGCGGTTATTTGGCATGATCAAGTCACTTCTCCTGAAAGGCAAGTCCAGATTATAGTGTCCACCTTTCAGTATTACACTATCATTTGCACATTTCATGAACTTCCTGTCTTCCACTGATATCACAGGCTTGTCCTCAGATGCTTTCTCACTGCAGTCTTGGTTGTATTGACTGATCAAGAGCTCTTCTATCTTGGCGACTGAGATTCTATTGCATTGCACTTTTGGATGGCTTGTTGTGTCTATTTCATCATGTCCTCTAAGAGGACCATTGACAGTCCACCCCAGACGTGTTCTCACAGCAAATGGTCCATTTTGTTGGCTGTTAATTACCTCCCATGGTTCCATTATTTTTGGGGCATTTGTTCCGATCAGCAACTCCACTTTGGCATCAATGACAGGAATGTGCACATTGCTCAGGTATGGCCATATGGAAAGATCTTCCTCTCTGATCATGTTATCTTTGGTCACAGGCATTTCCTTCTGTGTGTACATTTCAGGTAAAACAATGAAATCAGAGTTATCCACTCCAGAGATCTCAAGACCTGTGACGAGGTGAGATGATACACATTTCTCTTGGCCCATAGTACGTAACATAATGCTCATCTTCTGCCTTTGATGTTCAAGTTTGACATTAACTGCTCTGTGCAAAAACTAGCAGTACTGCCAGGGTCGAGGAAGGCATACACCTTAATAATGTTGTCACTTTTGCTGCTTTTGATCTGGACAGGGACAATGGAAAGTGCACAGTCATTCTTACCGGCCCCGATATGGCTACACGATTGGAAGGCGACAGGTTGACTGCATGTGGCTCCATCTGCTGGACCTTGCTCTGTCCCTGGGATTCTCATCTTCTCCTTGTACTGTATGTGTAGAACTCCTGGATGTGGTTTGTTACACACATCACATTTTAGGCGTCTTCTGCAATCTTTGCTCATGTGTCGTTTTCTGAGACATCCAAAACACATTCCATTTGTTCTCAAAAAGTCTATCTTGTCTTTGTTTGACCTTTCTTGAAGTCAAGGCAAAATGCAAGTGTGTGCTCACCATTGCAGGATGTACAGTGGGCTGGTTGAGCTGATGGGTCAATACTCGTGGCAAAACTTTCAGTTGATTTGGGCCTGGACTGAGCTTTGAATTTATCCTTGGCTTTTACTTGATTTCCATCCTGGAGATTTCCAAAGATTGGGTCAGAGTGAATTCGAACTTGCTTATCGAGGAACTCTACAAGATCCACCAATCTCACTCTGTGGCTTTCCTGATCTTGCAAATCACAGGCAACTGATCTCCATGTTTCACAGACTTTGTATGGCAGCTTGAGTACTATAGCCTTAAGGTTTGATGCCAAATCCAGCTCGTCCATGTATGACATATCCTGCATTGAATTACAGCAGCCTCTGAGAAACAGTGAGTATGCTTGTAAAGCCTTTGGATCTTCAGCTCTGATTGATGGCCAAGTAAGAGCTCGTTCTATGTAGGCACTTGCAATTCTATATTCATTACCATAATTGGCTTTTAACAGACTTTTGGCCTTTTGAAAACCCCTATTAGGATCCATATATCGACAACTCTTAACTAAGGCTTGAGCTGGGCCTCTTGTGTATTGTTCAAGGAAGTACAGTCTTTCTTCACTACTCTCTACTTTAGACTCAATGACTTGTTCAAATGACCTTAGCGAATGACTGGTACCTCAAAATGTCTCCGTCAAAGATGGCAATGTCTCTTTTTGGCAGTAATGCAGTTTGTTGTTGCTTTATTAGAAGACTTGTGAGGTCATTTTGATTTTGAAGGATTGTGTAGAGTTGATCAGGCCTTACACTACCCTGAGGGGCTGATTGCGTTTGCCCTGGCATCTGGACTGGGCTAGTTGCAGTCGGGTGGCTACTTATGGCATTCTGCTTTTGAGATGTGCTTTGAGTTGGCTGTGTTGGTGTTACAGGTGTAGTAGAGCGAAGCAGAGTTCCAGTCTTTGGTTTCACACTTGAAGTCTGTGCTGCTGTTGGTAGAACAATCTCTTTAAAGTCCATTTCTGTTCCATATTTCTCCATCATTCCATTAAAGTATTCATTCATACCGTCCGTAGATGTATCAGGATTTTCTTGGGCCATTTCCAGGACTGAAATCTTGGCTGATGTTGCTGCCAGTGATGTATGAAGCTCCAGTATCTCGTTCTTCCTCCTTAGTTCCTCCATTTGATGATTCAACTGTTCCTCTTTTAACTCCAGATCATGCTTTTCCTTGAGCACCGCTGCCTTTGCCATAAGAGCTGCCCTCTCAGCCTTAGACCGAATTCGTGCACTTGTGGAGCGGTCACTCCTCATTGACATATGAGTTGAAACTGCAGAAGCACCACATTTAAGGTCATCGCTTCCATCCACAGCAGGTTGTAGTTTGGGGTTTGGTGCTTCATTTGCATTCATGCTGATCAGCCAATTGGAAAGAGAAGAAAGGAATGTAAAAATATTTCCCATTTGGGCTGGAACCATGATTTGGTATCTTGCACACATTCATCTTCACTCAACATCTGTTGGTATTGTCTGTGAGCATCTTTAAACTGTTCAAAGTTTCATCATACATGGCAGCATTTGCTTTAACTTCATGAACATTAGTGACATCTTTCATCAGTCCTTTGAGGATATTCATGCGCCGAGTGAGTTGAGTTGCTTTCTTTTTTCGGCTTTCGCCCATTTCTTTTATTTCCTCCATACTGCTTTTGTTCATTGAATCCTCTTCTGAATCAATGGGAGCAGACTCAATAGGCATTTTAGTAGCCATTTCTTCAGCCATTTTCCAAAAATGAACTTAAAGGGCCAATTTAGGCAAAGCAATATACTGCCATAATTAAGTTTAACCAATTAAGTTCCAAAGTTCAAACAAACATTTGCAGTAATCCAAGTTCATTTCATCTTAAAGTGTTTAAGTTCACAAGGGTATCTCATTTCATTCATGTGCCACTGTCCATCTTGCATCACAGCATGTAATGTTCATTTCCTTCATCTTCAGAGTTTAGTTGCACATGTCCATATCCACGCAGGCAGCAAAGTCCATTGTTGAGTAGCAATAGCAAGACTTTTTCTTACATACCACTCTCCTTTGTTCTTAGTGCTTCAAGATGGCTGCCTGAGTCCTTTGTTCCTCTTTGCTGCCATGTGGCTGGAAAACAAAAAAGTCCATTGCTGGTGGAATCCATGAAGTCCTTCTATGAAGTCTTTGTACTCCAAAAAGACAGCTTTAAACCTTTAATGTAGTGAACTTTTGACCTCTTCCATGGTGGCGGCTGATTGAGAGTACTGTAGTTTAACACTGACTGGCTTTGAGTAGCAAAAAACAGGAAATGAGGAATGTCCAAAAATGAAGTTAAAGTTGAACTCAAAATGGGTTTATTCCAGATTCTTTAAATGTATCAAAAAAACATGAAATCAAAACAGAAGGCAGCAGCTACAAAACCCAGACTGGCTGTGTCTCCAATCAGCGGCACCTGGCATTCTCTTGGCCAGGCTTTTATCCCCCATTAGCACACTCCAGGCCTGTAGAGGGAGGCAAAGCAAACTGGCAAACAAATGAGAAATTGGCTCCTACACAGGGTACTACAGAAGCTTCTGTAGAAACATTTCTGCCGTGGTCCATCCCCTGACTAGTCTTACGAGTCCCAAGGCAGACTTTAAATGGACTCTGGATTGCCAGCGTGCATTTGAAAGCGTAAAATCTCTTTTGTGTCACGCTCTGGTCCTCACTGCGCCCGATTTTACCCGACCCTTTAAGTTGGAGGTTGACGCCAGTGCTGTTGGTGCAGGGGCTGTGTTAATGCAGGAGGATGCGGCTGGAGTAGAACACCCGGTTAGCTGTTTCTCGCGCAAATTTAATCAGCATTCGTCCAACTATTCCACCATTGAGAAAGAGACGTTAGCGTTGTTGTGGTCGTAACTCTCTGAGTCGGCTCCAGTGCAGATATCCCCCACCTCTTGGTGCTTTAATTATTTTTTTTCTTAACATAAAACACAAGACATGCAATTTAAAGAGCAGGGGTCTCATTTAGAAAACAGTGCATAGGATCCATACTAAAAATGTACGTGCAACAAAAAACAATCAGACTTATAAAACTGTGCGTACGCACATCTGCAGGCAATGTTCCCTTTATAAATCACAGTCCACCTGGAAATGTGCGCACGTGGATCAGGTATTTGTATGTGGAGACTGCCTCAATTTGTTGACCTTGAGAAGAAACAATACTCTGATTCAACTCCATCTTCCTAGAGTTAGAAAAGACCAGAAGTTTGTTTTTTTCAGCATTCAGTACAAGTTTTCAGTTGGTAAACCTGAGCTTGGACTGTGTTGAAGGCATTTTGCAGATACTTAAAAGCTATACTGAGGGTAGCTGCACAACAATAAATAACAGTATCATCCGCATAAAATGGAAAGATGAATTTTGAACATTATCACCCAAGCAGTCACCCTTACAGACTGTTAGGACTTCAGATGTAAGACCCTCAAACTGTGTAGCCTGGGTCCTATCAGTGAGGTAGTTGACAAACCAACCTACAGCATGAGGAGTGAAACCAGTATTAACAAGTCGTATCTGAATATCATGATCCACAGTGTCAAAAGCCTTGGACAAGTCAATAAAAAGAGACACACAGTGTTGCTTATTATCCAATGCATTGATAATGTCATTTACAACTTTCATGGTAACGGTGCTATGACCTTTTCTGAACCCTGACTGATGTTAGGATAGTAATGAGTGAGTGTGTAAATACTCTTTCACCTGTTCACTCACTAGGGATTCCAGCACTTTGGCTAATACAGAAGGTTTAGAGATTGGCCTGTAATTATTTAGCACTGTAGGATCACCTTCTTTTAAACGGGTAAAACATAAGATGCCTTCCACACCTGAGGGATTACATTAGAAACCAAGGTAAGATTAAAAAGATGTGTCAAAGGTTCAGCTATAATATCTGCTGCTAATTTTAAGAAGCATAATAATAATACATAGTAATGAGCCTGTTGATCAGTGGAGCTTTACGGTGAATCACGACAACTACCGAGAGGAAGACCAAGAAAAGGAGTTGGAGGTGCCTGTAGTTTGAGGAGGTCTCTGAACACTCGTTCCCTACTCATTCTACCATTCATGTAGTCCTCAGTGCCGGTATATCCATCATGCAGCATGTTACAAGTCTCACCGCAGTGTTTATGTGTTTACGTGTTGGTGAGACTGCGCTGATGAGATATTGAGTGGAATTTGATTTGAGATTTATTTGAGTTGGTTTATATTTAGATGTTATATGGTTTATATCTTTTACATTTGTGAGGTGCTTATGGAATAGTTATGACTCACTAGCACAAATAACACTGCTGGTTTAAATGTTTATGATAAAGTGGATCTATAAGTAACATGTGATATGAGGTGAAGTTAAATGTGTGAGAGTCATCATTATATATATAATGATGACTCTCTCACATTTCATTTCCACCATCTGGCTCCTCAACATCTGCGCCTCCATAATGTGCGTACGTATGGGTCTGAGTTTCTGTACAGATGTGCACATTCTATTGATGTGTCAGTCGCGAACGAGCCGGCTCAAATGAATTTTTCTTTAATTAATTCAAGGCAGAATGATAGGACGATTTTCTCCGTGCCACGGGCACTCCATGCACTGATTGTGACTGAATGTTGTGTTAATGAAGTCTGTGCGACCAATCAGGTGATGACAGACAAGGATCATACCATCAAGCAGGGTGGGGCGGGGGTGTGCGGCGCGCTGGCGGTCTACAGGTACAGAGCAGGAGGGAGAGGAGGAGAGAAAGAGAGAGGAGTGCGGTGCGCGAATAGCAGACAAGATGAGTGACAGTCGGAAACGAAGCAGCATGTAAAATTATGGTATTCTGGAAATTATAAGGTTTAGTATAATTATATTGAATAATTTAAGTGGTATATGTGCACACATACTAATCATAGGTCAAAACAGCGCTAAATTTGGCTGAATTATAAAAGGCAGAAGTGGTAAAACAAAGAGCCGTTTGGGAGCCGTTTGGGAGCCGAAAGAGCCGGCTCTTCTTGGTGAGCTGAGCCAAATGATCTGGCTCACTAAAAAGAGCCGTAATTCCCATCACTAGCACATTCTCCCGTCAAGTTTGTTTTTATAGATCACAACTGTTGCGTGGGAAGTGGCGTACGCACATTTAAGGCCCCGTTTTGTGCGTACGCAACGGTTATAAATGAGACCCCAGACCTGTATGCTGTAGCAGAAATTTGACTTGAGCTGGTCTTCCTCATGTAAACATGCAGCTAAACTCAGAGCATGGTGAACGCACCACAGTTATCTTTAACAGGTAGCACCAGGCAGAAAGTAGCAGCAAGAAAAGAAGCTAATGAGGAAACTCTGCAGATGGAGCTGGGTTCTGGCGGCCGGAGGTTGGACGTTCAGACCTACTGAATGATTGGAGCGATTATCTGAGTGGGCGAGGTGGGCTGGCTGCGTTGTGAAGAATGACCATCCAGCTTCCCTATCGAGGTGTCAAAGTGATTGATTGGTTGTGAATCTGAGCCTTAATGGATTCAAGCTGATGTGCACACAAATAGGAAAACACCTACATCTGCACACACACAAACATACGTACGTGCACACACAAACAACAGTGACCTGTATACCTCAGTCAGCCCTAAAACAGTCACCTCAACTCTGACATCCAGCACTCCCAATCAGTCGCTCCAGAACACACACTCATTAAATAAAGTTGTCTCAACTGAACTCTGTCACTTCTTTCCCCTCTTTAACTGACTGCTCTCTCTCTCTCTCTCTCTCTCTCTCTCTCTCCATTAACACCCTTCATTTGTTTCTTTTTTAGTTCATTCTCTTTTCTCTCATTCTTCTTCTAACTACTAACTCAATGCTACTTCTCTCCCAGCTCACACTTTCAAGCGTGAACAAGCCAATTAAGATCTTTGATTTCTTCTCCCCCCCAACACACTCCCCAACGCATACCTCTCACTTTCTACCCCCTCTAACCCTCTTTTTTTCTTTTTTGGAAGCTTGGCCTATTTTCCAAATCGTCTCTAAAAAAATGACCTCCACTTCTCAACACTAATGCCTCCAATCTCCTGTCCTTATTTCCTCTTGCCTTCACTCAGTCTTCGCCCGTTTGCTTAGTCGCTGTAGAGAACGCAGGGGAATGCTTGCTTTTTTAATGACTGGCCTGAAGGCATATCATTGTGTTGCCTTTTTCTGTTAAATGCAGTGCTGAACTAAATCATCTTAACGAGCACAAGCAGCTTGTCAGGTGACACCGGCAGGTGGAATAGCAATGTGGAAAGGAACAATGTTTCTCCTTCACACATACTGTAGGAGAAGAAACTAGTCTAAAAGGTCCAACTGGAGATCTTACTAAAAAGCAAACAACACATCAAGACCTTAAAAAAGGATTGTGTGATCTTGCGCCTTGTATCGCCAAAACCATTACAGAAATGAGTCATACTATTTTTGATTTGGTAAATGGACTTTATAGTGCCTTTACATTACATGTCAGCATTCAGCCATTCACACACACATTCATACGCTGATGGCAGAGGCTGCCATGCAAGGAGCCAACCTGTCCATCAGGATCTGATCTAAAGACTCATTCACACACCGATGGCTCAGCCTTCAGGAGCAGTTTGGGGTTCAGTGTCTTGCTCAAGGACACTTCAACATGTGACCAGAGGAGCCGGGGATCAAACTGCCGACCTTCCAATTACCTTACCGCTCTACCTCTGAGCCACAGCCGTCCCCTAACAAGACGCCATCCCGATCGTACTTCTCCTTTATCAACACAACATGTCCTCATACAATAGTTCCTATGATATCTTACAGAAAGCTATCTTTTGTGCGTTCTCTTACTAATGTCCAGCAATGTTTTGCTCTCATGTGACACACACTGTAACACTTCGATGTAAATTTACAGTGAGATTCTAACAGTTACCTACTGTATAATGCTTATACTGTATATTACTGTGAAAGCAATGCATTCTGGGAGTCAGAATGCTTGCTCCCATGATCCCAGCGGTCAGGTGTATCTTTTCACAGTAATCTACTGCTTGCCGATGAGAATCTTGGGAAAAGAAATTAATGGTTCTCTGAATAATAATTAGTCAGAGCTGAAGTCCGATTTGGAATTATAACGTCTTCCATGTTGATACGTAACGTAAATACCAGTAGGTCACTTTAGTTTTACCAGATAATGTTAAAGATAAAAATTTAAAAGTTGCGGCTATTTTGTTCCGAGTTGACCGTTGAGCGTCACAGTTCAACAGTTCTCTGGTAGCTGCAGCAGCAGCAGCAGCCTCGTTTTTTTCCAGTGCAAGTTGAAGAGAGACAGAAGCTTCGATAAACATTTTTTATTTTTACCACCGCCAGTTCTGGAAGATCCAGTGGATTTATATTTGTTTAATTTTTAAGCTTCAGACCAGAAGACTGACATCGCAGCTGCAGCAGCCTCGTTAACGTAACGGTACTCGTTAACGTAACGGTAGGCCTACTTGTTAACGGAACGTTACCGTCCTTTTCCAGTGCAATTCGAGGTGCCTAAAGCTTGGATATTCTTTATTTTTACCAACGCAAGTTTTGGAAGGTCCAGTGGATTTACTCTGTTCCATTTTGAACGTCAGACCAGACGAAGGGAAACTAGTAACGTTACGTTTCTTTATGGTAAGTAAAGTTATCACGTTGTATTAAGCACATGTTCCTCCATGCGGTTGGTATGTACGTTAGCTAGCTTATGTTATGTCGTTAGCTGTTCTTAGCTTAGTCCACATTTAAATACTCAATAGTATTCAGTAATGTGCAGTGAGATCTAGGGCCAGGTAGGCAGTCGCAGACCGTGACGCACACACATGTATCATGTGTCGGCAGGCGCGTGCACAACGCAGTCTAAGAGAATCCTTCAAAATTAAGGTCGTAAAATACCATTACCAAACTTAAACAATTACTCCATCACAGTCCCCATTACACCACTCTCCCAATAGGCTACATCTGATAACTGCAGTACATTGTTTGTGTGAGAGACAAACAAAAAAAACTTCACAACAAATAGGCTTATGCACAATCGTCTGCACAGATCCACGTATGCAAAATGTGCAACATCTCTTCCCCATAATTCATGCCATCCACACGGTTATCATGACATCAGCTATTACGAACATCAGCTATTTCAAATCAATAAACTTAACTTACAACCATGTACAATATTTCACAACGACCGCCGCTGTCAAGCACGGCGCTACACCGGGGCTAAGGGATGCTGCAGCCACGTCACAAATCTGCCTAGCCCCAGTTAATCCCCCTCAAGCATTTTTGTTTTTAATTTTTTAAATAAAGTAATACGTAAAAGTCAATAACCAGCCATTCTGTTCCCAATCCGATCCATGACTGTATGCTGTTCGGTGGTGGGAACATGATTCAATCGTACTGGTCTGGATCTGGATGGAAGAAGACGCATGCATATTGTCGACCAGTCGGCCTATTTTTGCAATAAAAATATAATCACTAAGATTGTGATAATAGCCGATTTGTTTTACAAGTGTGTGCACAGTTAACATGCACAGGCTAAATGTATTGCATTTGTTGTGGCTGCACTTTTGGTATTCTTAATTTCATTTCTGACGTTGCGATAGCCATTTCATCCAAAACATTATTACCAATGCAGAGTTGTCTGATTATGCATATGGAACAAATCCACTTCTTCTTGTTGTCGCATTTTGGATGTATTGTGTTGTTATTAATTGTGGCTCAGCCACTTCAGCACTGGACAGTTTTTCACCTTTGCACATAAGACATTTTTGTCATTGCCTTGTGGTCACTTGTATTAGGCTTATAGCTATTTTATTGAATATTCTTTGGTCAAATTCAATCCAAAACTACATTTATATTGAATGTGATGTGTGCCATATCTGCTTTTATTGAAAAAAAGAAAATGTCCTTATAAAGTAACTCTGAAATCATGAAAATCAACTATTTTCTTAGCACCCCAGGTATTGGTCAAGCTCCCCTTAGCACCGGGAGAGAAAAATACCTGTGGTCTGCCGCTGTCATCACACAACAAACAATTAACAATACAACTACAAAAAAGAAACACCTACAATACTCAAACTGAAGCAACAACAATGGAAACTGCACTCACAAGGCTCAGATTAGAAGGTATAGATATGATATGACAATATGGGCAGTTTGTGAGAGAGAGAGAGAGAGAGAGAGAGAGAGAGAGAGAGAGAGAGAGAGAGAGCGTGTTTAGGCTTGATTACTCTATTTGAAGATGAAGTCCATGGCCTATCCTTCTTGATAAAGATGTTGATGACAGCATTGTAAAACTCCTCTGTCTTGGCCTTCAGTTTTATGAGTCTCTCTTTCTTGATTGATATGAGAGACAGAGATGAAAATCTTCTTTGCTCCGTCCTGTTGCGGCTGTAGGTCTTTATGCATTTTAAGGCAGAAAAAGACCTTTCCACTGATGCTGTGGTGGCTCGAATGGTCAACACCAATTTCAGCAGTTTGGTTGCCTCTGGAACAGTTCATGGTCATTTTCAACCAGGAAAGCCAGCAGTTGAAGAGGTGATTTGTCCTTGACCATCTGTGAACTATTTAACCCGATGAGGTCGGCTTTTAGCCTGACAAAATCAAAGTACTTGCCATATTTAGCGAGGCTATGCAGTTTTGCATCATTAAAGTGAGCTGACAGCTCAGTAAACTTTTTACAGTCAACTAAAGCCAGAAAATCAAGTTCTCCCAAGTTGTTGAATCTTGCCTCCATCTGTACATTGATGTTGTCCAGGAGGCTGTAGAAAAGCCTTCGTCTCTCGTCTCGGACCGGCTGCTTGCTGCACATGCTATTGTGGACCAAGTTCATAGCTTTGCACCGCTCCTGAAAACATTCATAAAATGAGTCAAACAACTGGCGCTGGTTGCTCAAGGCTTTCACAGTGTCACTGACACGAAGGGAGCAGAATCCTATGTCCATCACCTCGGTCTGGAGAACACGGAACAATGTGTCTGTCTCTGTGAAAATCGCACTGTATTCCATGAGAAGAAAGCAGGTAGAAGCTTTAGAAAGTCAGAAATTGAACCCAGCGGTCATAGTTAGTGCCTCTCCATCCCAATCATTGGGGTTTTCTTGAATGAGGTTGAATACCTCGCGAAACTCTGCATGGTAGAACATGATGATCTGAACAAGCCTCGAGTTTGAGTTCCATCTGGTAGCTGCTGCCTGTGGAATGCATCGTTTCACCGCTTCATCAAGTAGATTGGGGCATTTCGTAGACCTGCTAAAAAAAGCTGCAAGGCCTTCAACAGTCTTAAAAAAGATTTTACACTCAGGGATCATCTTTGCAGACTGTGAGAGCACAAGGTTTAGTTTGTGGCTGTAGCAGTGAGTAAATATTGCTTCTGGGACTTTTTCTCTAATTTTTGCTTGTACTCCATTTAGATGTGATGCCATAACAGATGCAACACCTTATGTTTGCGCTACCAACTTGTGTGCACAGTTAAACTTCTCTAGTACACCTAACATATAGTTGGTAATTACCGTTGCTCTGTGGTCATCACTCACATCATCAAAGCCCAACAAAGCCTCCTTCACCTCACTACTGGAGACATACCGAATAATGACTGAGATTTGAGCCTTGTTTGTGATGTCTGTGGTTTCATCCACCTCCACTGCAACAAACTGTGCCACACTCAGTTCCTCTTTTATGTCTTCCTTCAGAACATCCGCAATCGCTTCAATTAAGTCATTTTGGATTCTGTTTGACATGCCGGAAAACAATGTAGATGATGCCAAGTGGGAGGCTAAATTAGCATCCTCGCTGGCAAACAGGTGCAACAGTTCAATGAAATTCCCCCGGTTTGAGGAACTTTTACTCTCATTGTTCCCACGGAAAGCTAGCTCCTGTTTACCAAGGAAACATGCAGCATCAATGAGAGTTTTTAGGATTTCTCAGTTTTTCGTTACCTTCTCATTGTGGATGCTAACGCTCAGCCGTTGTTGTTCATCCAAAGCCAGGTCGATTCTGTTGAGTCCAAATGTTTTCAGAGCAATCTGGCTCTGAATGTGGACCACCGACTTTTTGTGCTTGGTTATCGCACAGGGCAAGTTGTTCGGGTCACAATGTCCTGCATTAGTACAGACCCTGTCGGTGGTACCGCCAAACAGCAAACATGGGAAACAGAACAGCCTGTTCAGTGTAGCACATCCACAGAGCCAATCCTTCCTTTTATACCACTCGGTCTGAAAAGTACGAACAATTTTCTGTCCCTTCCTTTGGTGAAGATCTGCTAGGTCAGGCGTTGGTCTCCCAACACTTAAAAGTTGACGTTTTTCTTCAGAAGAAAGCTGTGAAAACTGTTTTAGTTGCGGGTGCGGTGTCATCATGTCGGTTTGCCCGCAGTTGAACTTGCTGCACGTACGAAGGAGCAGCCGGGAGGATGTGTGTCAATTCACGAATGCACCGTGAACGTTAGACGTGCCGCTATGGCATAGTACAGTTACGTTCAAAGGCAGCGTAGCGATCTGCCTTTTAACGTACATATCAAACTATATGGGAACTGACCGCGCATGCGCAAACCCACATCCTTATGATAATATGACAGGGAAAGGCACAGACCCGCTGTGCCTGCTCTGTGCTGGCAACGGCTACATTACTGCCTCCCACAGCCAAGGCTAGCATACAACGCAAGGCTGAATAGCTTATGCAGCCACTGCCTGGCCAGAAGATGGTGATGTTGATGTTGTCATTTTTATTAGGCTGTGAAAAACACCAAATGCTGCCACATTCAAACCTATTGTAAGGTATCTGAAATCGAAAAATAAACATTAACATTAACTGAATAATTTCATTTTTGCTAATAGACTTGGGTAGGCAGTGCCTACCCTGACTGCACACCACTGATAGTATTACTATTATGTAACAAAAAACTAAAAGGGAGACGAGGCAGTAGTCTATCTTGTGTTTCCAGAATGTTCAATTGTCAATTTTGCCGCCCCGCATGTGCTATTAAATATGCCTCACCAAAACATCCCCCACATCAAATTTAAATGTGCTTTCCCCGATTGTAACCGTTCATTTGGCAAAGTTTTAGCTTTAAAATGCCATGTATATATAGATCACCCAGATCAGAGGGAGTCAAGCTTGAGGGAAGGATGTTCTGGCATAAGGACATTAACGTTAGATGTTTTATCATGCCACTTTGATTTCTGTACTGTCAGATGTGACAGTTTGTCTAAATTATTTTCTCACTTGAAGACTCACACTAAAGAGTAGAAACCAGTCTTATGTCCATTCACAAATTGTGGTAAAATGTTTACTGTGATATCCACTTTTTCATCACACTTATCAAGAACACATAAAGGTTGTGCAGTTGGTAATCTTTTGAGTCAGATAGAGGAGAGATGGAGAGAATACTGTTGAGCAAGCAGGGTATTCATATGAGCAAGCTGATGGCTCACATTAGAAAGCACGATGCTCATATGCTTCACAGAGAGGAGAGATGCCCTCATCTTTCAGGCAAATGTGAGTATAACTGATAAAGTTTATTTCAGATTAAGATATTGAAATTATTTAAATGCAATGAATGGAGCTCAGTCTGATTTTTAAAATAATTTCTTTAAAAGTGAAATTGATGACAACTATAATTAAAGCATTGTTTAATTGTATTAACATTAACTTAGAACTGCATACATTTTTTGCAACCATCCTTGCATCTATCTATGTGTGATAGACATACGATCAGAGAGTAGGGTATGGAGAGTTCATTCCAAAATAAACTTAAATGATCCCTTGGATGTTTGGGTGTGTATGTGTGGTTCTAAAATATACACAAGAACCATACACAAAAAAAATGGTAACTGAGCAATAAGCACTGTGATGTAAACGTAGCATTAGTTGCTCTTCATACCTGACACCTGACTTCCTCAGAGGCAGCCCTACATGTCCTGGCTCACGTTATATACAAAAAAATTGAGCTTTTTCTGGCTTTTTTGGGCGTTTTCACATTAGATACGATTGATCCGTACCGTGCCCGAGTACGATCGCCCCCCCCTCTCTGGTCAGCTTTCACATTAGTAAAGTTGTTCCGTACTCGAGCACACTTCATCATCAATGTGTATGTGTTTATGTTGAGATCAGCTGTTCTAGTGGCGGAGCATCGTAAAACACTTCATTCAAACTGGACAGAAACTAAATCAAACTCACCAATACTATCGTCGTTAGTCTTTCCAACAATCACCAACTCTGGTTTGGCCAAAATAAACTCTGATTTCACCGAGTTTGATGTGAAAATAGGACAACTCTACACGTTGTCTCCCCCCCCCCACCCCGTCTCTCTCTCTCTGCACGCTGAACAGCTGAGCGTCTCTCGTTCTTCGCAGACAGACCATTAAATCAGCTAAATAACATAACAAACATCACTCAACCTATCACCTATTGTCTATATATTAATGAACCTCTCGCCGGCATTCCTGCTGTATCATCCACGTCCGTGCAGCTCAGAGGATGAGATTGGCGCATGATGCGCGCATATACAGACATACTGTAGATATGAAACAGTTTTATATGTTTACAGATTTCAGAGACTGGCGGTGTTGAAAAAAGTCCGCCCTTCTAAACTACTTGCTAACTGCTAACGTTACTCGCGTTAAATAGCGGTCCACTTCCGTGTATCGGTACGGTTGGCTTTCACACCTGATGCGAACTGTACCCGAGTCCACATGAGCCGTACTCCAGACCACCTTTTCAAGTGGACTCGGATCCGGGCCCGGGTCCCTAATGTGAAAGCACCCTTATTAATTTCTACAAGCTATGTTCTCTTTTACCTTCCACTACCAGAACCAGTGTGTGGGCTCGTCTCTCTCTCTCTCTCTCTCTCTCTCTCTCTCTCTCTCTCTCTCTCTCTCTCTCTCTCTCTCTCTCTCTCTCTCTCTCTCTCTCTCTCTCTCTCTCTCTCTCTCTCTCTATAGAGCAGTAGCACTATGTTGATCTAAAGAAATTGCCATGATTTACCTTCCTCTCTCCAAGCACGGATTCAGCTTTGCTGGAGCAGATATGGATCCAGGCTTTTGTATTTTTTTCTAATTTGGAGACTTCAACTTGTGTCACTCAGGCTGCAGCAATCAAAGCCACACATATAGTCTGAATAATTCATATCAATATTTATTAGCAATCTGTCTAGGAGTATAATTTACTAAATAATGATCTAGAAGCCATTAAAAGCCCACAAGTTGAGGTTGGATGGACGGCTGTGGGAAAGTGTAAAAAAAGAAAAAAAAGGGGGAGGAGGGGGTCAGACTTTGTAATGAGGAGATTTAAGGGGCTTGATCTTCAAATCAGCAAGAGACTGAGAGAAAAAGAGAAGCAAAAGGACAGGCGTTAAACAGAGATAATGAGAAAACAAAGGCAGAATAAGGGAGATACAAACATATAAAGGTGAACTCCTCAGGAAGGGGGGGGAGGGGAAACGGTGGAAAAAGAGACGAGAGGACAAAAAAATTCATTAAGCTCCAGTAGGCAGAATGTTTTTGGCATCATTGGGCAACAATCCCATAATAACCTTTCATCATATTGTAATTCAAGTGTTCTGAGTGATAACTAGACTTCTGCTCCTCCTCATGGCTCTGTTTTCAGGCTTTAGAACATCTAGCCCGTGACGGGAGACTTTGACCAATCACAGGTCATTTCAGAGAGAAAGAGCGTTCCTATTGGCTGTGCTCCAGCTGGTGGGCGTTGCTTGATCTCAACATGGCTGCTGGGTCAGAAACTTTCTCATTTTACAGCTAAACAGTACACTACAAGATGATTCTGAGAACATCTGAGGAGAGAAATAGTCATCACAATAACAGGATATTGATTCATATTTGATCAGCGCTGCCTAGTTTGACCGTTTGGTCGGAGTTCAGAGTGATTGACAGCCGGCTCTCATAGACGGCAGCTGGACAGCAGACCTAAGATCAGCTCTGACTGCTTGTCTTCCTCCAGTCTGTGAAATCTTGCAGATGCCGCTAGGAGCACTGGAGGACACCGGAGGACACCGGAGGACACAGAGGAACATGATTTTTTCAGATTACCTGTCTCATGCACTACTGTCAGGATATAGTTTATAAAAATAACTTTTTTTAACCATATTTTCTCCGTTTCTACCCACTGCTGCTTTAATTTAGCACAATTCAATTGTCTCCCTCTCATCAATGCAACTTGGCCTCTGTAAATGTAAGCTGACCTCAAAGTGTAGCGGAGGGGTTCAATAATACCCTTCTTGGAGAAGAAATGGGTTGGCAAGAGCAAGGTGATAATTGGCTCAAATCTGTGTTATCGAGAAACACAATTAGAGAAATGAAGCCCTCCGTTAATGAATCTATCTTTAAAGTGCAGCCTTGGAGGGTCTGTTGCCTCGCCTGTCAGTGGGACCCTTTTCTTTCCATTTATATGACATTGTTAGCACACCAACAATCCCAGACTCCACATACTGTGATCCCCAATTAGAAACGGCTCAGCTAACCTCTTCATAACATCCCATTCATTCATTTGACTTCTCATAGTAAACTTGAATCCCAGCGTACCCTGCTCCCTCCAATGTCTTCCAGTAGAAACCACTGTTGTTTGATCTACTGCCTTTTTCCTTTCTCCTCCTGTTTTTTGACGGCTTCTCTCTTATTTTGCCTGCAGGGTTTCTTTTTTCTGGGCCTACCCGATGGTTACATCAGCACAATGCCCCCGGGTTGTTGTTCTCTACCTAATAGTATGTGAGCCAGAAGGGCTGGTCGCTACCATCTGAGGGGAATAATGCTCGGAGTAATGTTTGGCAAGGTATACATCCTTAGAGTTAGAAGATATGTGATAGCATTGCATCAGTGGAAACTTCATGTGTGCTAACATTTTTCATAATGACAGCTGAGTTCAAGCACTTTTCATCAAATGTTGTCATAAAATTCTACATTGAAAACTCGGTCATTGTTGGCTTGGTGGCACTGACTGTGTGCCCAATTCAGTAGAGTGAATCATTGCATTTTCAGAAAAAAATATTTGTCTTGTTTATTTTTGAAAACTCAATAAAAACCCTACAGGACATATATAATCACGTGGATTTGTAAAGAAATGTGGTGACCTCTAGGATAATCACATCCTCATGAAACTTTACAGCCACAAACTAAAGACCTGGAGCATTCAGAGGATGGATGGATCAAACTAGAGACCTAGAGCATTCAGAGGATGGATGGATCAAACTAGAGACCTAGAGTATTCAGAGGATGGATGGATCAAACTAGAGACCTGGAGCATTCAGAGGATGGATGGATCAGACTAGAGACCTAGAGCATTCAGAGGATGGATGGATCAGACTAGAGACCTAGAGCATTCAGAGGATGGATGGATCAAACTAGAGACCTAGAGCATTCAGAGGATGGATGGATCAAACTAGAGACCTAGAGCATTCAGAGGATGGATGGATCAAACTAGAGACCTAGAGCATTCAAAGGATGGCTGGTTTTCCTAGCTACATTGACAATAAGGGTTTTATGAGCAGTTTACACATCACAAGTGCTCACCATCCAATCACAGAAAAATGCAATTCTTGCAGAAATCTCCAAATGTCAAAAGTGTATGATGCCAAATCACAGCATGGCTTTTTCTATGGTGTTCCTAAAGGTCTTGATGTGGTATTTTGGAGGGATTATTGATCATTTTTTATCAAGTGAACATGGGGATGAGCATCATATACTTCCATCATAATGTTTTAAGCCCTTATACACTTTATAGACTATCAATGTATTATAATTAATTAATAAATTAATGAATTCATGTTTATTTGTGATTTAGGATTAGAACACAGTGCTGAGCTGCATCTAAAATGTATCATCAGTTTACCAGCTAAGCGGGTCTTTTAAGCCCCAGACACACCAACCTGACATCGACGAAGGCCACCAGTTGAGTCGCCTCACGTCACCTTTGTCTTGGCCAAAAAGTTGCACTCGAACACACCGCAAAGACTACAGCCGACGGCCAGTTAGCACAGACGCTCTGTGTCTGCGTGAGAGGAAATAACTCTCCTCACCAGCAGGCGGCGGTAGTCTGTATTCATCATTTAAAAAGAGAAACCAGAAGACCGAGGACGGCGGATATACAAGCCGTTGTTATGATACTTACATGAAACAAAGCGGCGTCTGCCGACCATTTTCACACCACTCTCACTCACCACTTAGCTTCATTCCAGATGTTCATGTGGATGTGAAAATATCTGTGTGTTGGAACGATCAGATGAGATGAAGATGAAACATGAGAAGAGTCTTCTGTGTGTCCTCTTGACTTTACTCGTTGGCTTGCTGTCCTCACTTCCATTTCTACTCTCGTGCACTGATTCATTTAATCTGAATAGCCAATCAGAGTGATTTCTCTCACTGATGAGCTCCACCGCCAATTCAACAAGCTGAATCGGGCGAAAAACTTCAGACAATGGCAGACAAGAGCCGACGTTGCAGGACACACTGCAAAAACTAGACCGACAGACACTCACCGACAGCCCCAAACTGTCCGACGGCCAACTGTTGGCTTGATGTGTCAGGACCTTTAGGGTTAACATCAATACAGCAGAAAATGTTATTTTACATATTTAACACTAGGGTTGTACACATTGCCAAAAAATCACTATGAGAATTATTCTACCAAGACGGTACCGGTGGTCCAAATTTGGGGTCCTGGCACACATACTAGTTAGCTGGTCAGTCAATCCTGTACCTTTGCTGAACTACTGAATATGTCATTTGATGGCGTGTTGGAAGTGAGGTGACGTAAGGCCCTAACTTTGGATGACTGACCCCCAGTGCTGCCACTTTGTCTGTGAAAGACAGACAAGAGGTGTTTGATTGTAAATGGTTGAAATCAGGTGATAAAGCTTAGAAGGTATCAATTAATTAATCACACACAGTGAGACCAAGATGGACCAAGATGGTACCGGTGGCCCAAATTTGGAGTCCTGGCTCACCGTCTGTAGGCAATTAGGTTGAAAAAAAACAAAAAAACTATATTAGGCTTCAAAAAGATATGCTATAAGCTCTTGCATACGTGCATATATTGATAACCCTGCATATATTGTGTTCCTTCAGACCTTTTGTTGTTTGTGTCCTCAGATAATAACTCTACGAGTCTGCAAGATGCAACTGAGCCTATGAACTGTAAGGGGCAGAGGAAACCAATTGGACCTGAGGTTTCAAGACTCAAACTTTACACACTTCGCAGAACTAGATATTCAGTGAAGAGGTTTGTTTGTGATCTGGGAACACCCCTCAAGACGTTTCCTTCTTACCAAGTGGTCAGCTTTGGTGTTTCAAAGGCCAATATGAAAACAGGGGAATGCTGAGTGATTCCAAATCACACTGACATTATTTTATAACATTCTGGCAAAAATTAGACACCAACGGCTTGTGTATGTTGGCGTCCATATTAACAGGTTAGGTTCCACACAGCCCATGTGTGTATGAATTACAAAAAGGTCTCTGTTTTTTTAATTCAGCCCGTGTCAGAGGAGGTCTGGGGAATATGGTCTACAGAGCTGTTCCACACTCTGCTACTTTATGAGCTCTCTCAAGTTGGAGACATAATTCCATTTAAGGTAGTTTAAAAGTCAGAGAGACGCCAGGAGAAGAAGAGGAAGAACAGAACGTCAGAGAGGGGATGTGTGTGAACAGTCAGAGGAGTTAAACACCAATATCCAGCCCTCGCCTCTCTCCTCTTTTGTTCTCCAAGCATGAACTTTGCTGTGGTAATCTTCATAATGCATGCATTCTTACCATCTCATCCCAGTCCTCCCACTAACATTATTCACACAGTATCACACTCCTCTCACTCTCTTTTTGCTCAGACTCCAGATGGAGCTGCGAGTGATGCAATTAAGACAAAGAGCTGATTCTCGTGTCTGATTCTAAAGAGAAAATGAAGAAATCAAATCAAAGATATTCTCTATGAATGTTTATTCTGTACAAATTAACTATGTATTCGCACTCAAAGTATTTTCACTGAGTTCTGTCAAACTTTCATTTCCTTGCTGGACACCTGCATTCACACACTCAACACAATGCTCCTTTTTGTCTTGTGGGCAACTGATTTCTGGGTATGAGAACATACAGAAGTACCCAGTAGAGAGGTGCCCTGCATGTCTCTCACATTCGCACAACTTTGCAATTTCACTAATGACACTTCAGAGTTTAATAAACTCGAAAAAAAAAAGTTTGGAAATCTGTGTTTGGTCATTTATTTCTCGGTTGTTACAATGCTAATTGGCATTGTATTTTACATGGTTGGAAAGCCTGTTTATTTACCTTCACAATGATGTCCAACTTGTAAGGATCATGCATTTGTGGGATGAGCAGCACAGCTGATTATGTGGGGAGCGCCCAAGAAAAATTTGCCAAAATGCTCTGCCAATGGTAAACAGTGTATTCTCCTGTTGGTACTGATTCTTGTTTTGAGTTGTTTGGTGGATTGGATGATTGAACTTTCTATCAGTAACAAGGAACAAACAAGACATATTGGCAATTTTACACTTTTTTCATTTAATACACCGTCAGGAGCCTCAGTAGCGGTGGAAGATCCATACGCAGCTACAACAGCCTGGCACCTCCTCCTCATGCTGGTCACCAACCTGGTCACACGTTGCTGTGGAATGGCTTTACAGCGTGGTTGTGTTGGTCACTCTAACATGTACAGCACGCCCAAGCTGATCCCACAAGTGTTGAATTGGGTTGAGGTGAGGACACTTGGCAGGCCGTTCCATTCTCTCTACTCCCACATTATGGAGGTAGTCTGTGATAACCCTGGCTCTGTGGGGGCGAGCGTTGTCATCTTGGAGGATGAAGTTAGGTCCCAGATTGTGGAGATATGTGATCGCCACTGGCTGCAGAATCTCATCCCGATATCTCACTGCATTGAGATGGCCTTCAATGATGACAAGCCTTGTCTTGCCAGTGACATCATCGAGGGAACACACAACCCCGCTGGCTGACCTGCAACGAATCCTGGTTGAGGAATGGAACGCCATCCCACAGCAACGTGTGACCAGGTTGGTGACCAGCATGAGGAGGAGGTGCCAGGCTGTTGTGGCTGCGTATGGATCTTCCACCGCTACTGAGGCTCCTGACGGTGTATTAAATGAATAAAGTGTAATATAGCCAATACGTCTTGTTACTGATAGAGAGTTCAATCATCCAATCCACCAAATAACTAAAAACAAGAGTCAATACCAACAGGAGAATACACTGTTTACCATTGGCAGAGCATTTGGCAAATGTTTCTTGGGCGTTATCCACATAATCAGCTGTGCTGCTCATCCCACAAATGCATGATCCTTACAAGTTGGACATCATTGTGAAGGTAAATAAACAGGCTTTCCAACCATGTAAAATACAATGCCAATTAGCATTGTAACAACCGAGAAATAAACGACCAAACACAGATTTCCAAACTTTTTTTTCCGAGTTTATATACTTTATTTAATCAGGAAGCCACATTGAGATCTCTTTTACAAGTGAGACCTCAGTACAGAAGTATAAAATGAAATTTAAAAAATAATTTAAATAAATAATATGAAGTGAATATAAATAATAATGATAATGGTAATGGCATAGACATATACTAATTAAATAGCAAAATTTACAGCATGACAAATTATAAATAAATACTTTCTGAAATATATTTGGTGTAGGTATAAATAAGAGGAAAAAATACAAGCATATTATGTATTTTGTAATGTTTTGTTAGTCACACCTAAAACCAATAGAACCTCTGACCACATGTTTCAATTGTCCTATTAATATCAGTGTGTCAAGGTTTGGGCTGCCCTGTAAATTATTCCAGAAGAATAGCCTTTGTAGCAAAAAAACCTTTAGGAACCTTTTCAGGCTTTTACAAAAGAGACAAATGTATTGCTTTATTTCAGAATGATGGCGTTTTTATGATGATTGCAGGTTGGTCTTTCTCAAATTCTATTTTTGTAACAATTTTTTCATGGTCGGCGTGGTGGTGGTGGCTGGATCCAACAAGCACAGGGCTTTAATCCCGAATTATTTGTCTCTTAGTTAACATTTCACAATGTTAACTTTCACTTTCACTTTACAAACAGTCATTTCAAGCCCAACCATGATGTTTTCATCTAAACCTAACTATAGTGGTTTTGGTGCCTAAACCTAAGTGTCATAGTTTGACACGCAAGGCTGCCCAGTGTGTTAGCATGACACCAAGGGGTCCTGACAAAGTGTCAGGATGTGACGAGTTGTGATGAGAATGTGTGGGATCATCCTAACTGGTCATAAATCAGACCACTGGGCCCCATTTCACACTAATTAGAGCCTAATTATGTCCCATCGTAAAAAATAACTGCACCTGCCATTAATTAGGCCTTGATAGCCCTCTGTGGAGCTCGAGAGGGTTTTCTGGGGCCATATTATTCAAGATTCAAGATTCAAGATGTTTATTGTCACGCCGGTTGTACAGGTACAAACGTGTGAAATACTTTTTGCTGGGAAGCTCCATTAAAATAATAAATTATATTACAATTACATTTACATTACAATTATAAAAGGAAATCCTTAATGACCCTCAGGGACTTCCTGAGGCACCGCTGGGTGTACAGCTCCTGCAGGCTGGGCAGCTCGCACCCGGTGATGTGTTGGGCCGAGCGCACCACCCTTTTCAGCTCCTTACGGTCCACGTTGGTGCAGCTGCCGTACCAGGTGGTGAAGCAGCCTGTCAGGAGGCTCTCTATGGTGCCCCAGTAGAAGTCCCTGAGGATTTGTGGTTTCAGTCTGAAAGTCTTGAGTCGCCTCAGAGCGTACAGTCTCTGTTGGGTCTTCCTGACTACAGCGGTGGTATGGGTGGCCCATGTCAAGTCCGTATGGATGTTGACACCCAGGTATTTAAAGGTGTCCACCCTCTCCACCGCTGTGCCGTTGATGGTGACTGGGGGGTGAGTGCAACCCCCCCTCCTGTAATCCACGATGACCTCCTTGGTCTTTGAGATGTTCAGGGAGAGGTGGTTGTTCTGACACCACTGTTCCAGGGTGTTCACCTCCTCCCTGTAAGCCGTCTCGTCGCCATGGGAGATCAACCCCACAACTGCTGTGTCGTCCGCAAACTTCACGATGGTGTTTGAAGCTCTTGTTGCCACACAGTCGTGGGTGTAAAGGGAGTACAGGAGGGGGCTGAGAACACAGCCCTGTGGTGCTCCTGTGCTGAGAGTCAGTGAAGTGGAGGTGAGGTTGTCTATTCTCACCACCTGGGGGCGTTCCGTCAGAAAGTCCAGGATCCAGTCACATAGTGGTGTGTTCAGGCCCAGATCCTTAATCTTATTATTTGTGTGTGTGTGTGTGTGTGTGTGTGTGTGTCCTTCTATTGTTCTTCTCTATGCAGACATAAATAAATTGTTTAAATGTTTGTGGGCGTGTGCACCATAGAACAGATCACTGAAACACGGTCACACATCTTGAATGGCTGTTATGCTTACAAAGGACTGTACATAGCACTTGATGACAGAATAGTGAACGTCATAGTAAAGGACATATCAAATCATTTTCCACCCTCGGTGAAAATGTACAAGCATTCCTGTGTCAGACCTTCCAAGTTTCATCTCTGCAATTGTAACCCAGGTAACTTTTCACATCTGTCTGCCAATACACCAGATGTTGTAGTGGTCAATGAAGAGTCAAAAAAAAGAGTTTGTTTTAGAGGTGAACTGCACCTTTGACTCTATCTTAGAGGAAGCCTTCATGACCAAGGTTATGAAGCTTTGTCCCAGTCTTTATTCAAGAGTGTGGTCTTTCAATGTGAGAGCATGACTTACTGATATCACGTTCACATCTTGTAATGCTTTCCCTCTGAACCCTGTCCTCACACTAAACAGCCCCTGCTTTGCTTGGATTAGCTCTGCTTCTGCTCAAACTGTCTGCTTGCTCTCAGAGATGTTGTTGCTGGCACACACTTTCTGCGCTCCAGCTTCAGCCCTTCTCATCACATTCAGGCTGCTTCTTTGTGCTCGTGAAACGTCTGCTGTCAGATTTCTCCTGTGCTCTGGGATTCTTTGAGCAATAAGCCCATCAGCAACAAGCCCGTCCTCCAGCCAATAGAGTGCCAGGTGTAGTGTTGACCAATGAAATGATCCCTGCCTCGTTGTGGGTGCGTTCGCTTCACTAGAACGTCCCTGATGGGCGGTTACTCTTTAGCTGGGTTATCGGGCAGTGAGTCTCACCAGAGTTTTTGCAAATTTCAGATCAGATTTCCCAATTTGCGGGTTACCTTCTAGACACGGTCTACTTCCGCCCTCCATGGCTTTATTATGTACTTCACTTGCTTTCGTTACAATTTTTGGAATAAAATGACATATATAGGCTATAATATTTATACCAGTGCCCATACTTTTTCTTTTATTATAATAACTACACTGACTGGAACTCATTTTTTTTATTTATTACATTAGTTATAAATACGAGTTTCTCTCAAAATGTTCAGTCACTCACTCTCCGGGACTACGAGAGCTAGTTGAGAAAGTTAACATTAACCAACGGGACCAGATTAGCCGACCCCTACGCCGCTGACAGACTGTTACTTTGGGAGGTGAGGACGACTGGTTCGTTAGCTGCTCTCCTCCCAGCTAAGTAGTCCCCTAGCAGCGAGGAGTGAGGCAGAGGGACCGTTACACTCAGCCCTGCTGCTGATCACCAGCAGGGCTGTAACCAGTGTTGCATGAAAGCATGGCGAAATTAACAAGCTAGCTAAATAGCCAGCCGTCCGTCTAGTGGGCTGGTGGCCGGCAGCGCTGTAAAGTACAAATTGAGAGCGTATCAATCTTTGGATGCTGATAGTTAACAGTGAAGTCAGTCAAAAAGAGAGTCGTACACTACTGGTGAAGCGTTTCAGAGATGGAGAGAAAATGTTGCTAATAGTTTAGCCTTCTGCTAACCGCAGTCGTGAGCCATTGGCAACATTTTCTCGCCATCTCTGAAACGCTTCGCCGATGTTATAGCTCCTTAGATCTCAAATATATGCAATATTGATTTTGGCACCCAACAACACAGTAAGATGACATTTTAGATGTGTAACTTTAGCCTACTACTCTGAGGAGCTTGGTGTTTGCCTTCAACTAACACTGTGACGTAATAAGATATGATAACCATGACATGTGCTGTAAACGGGTCTATAGTAAAAAGTAGATGCTGGTGCTGGTATATACATTAACCGTCCTTTTATTCCAAAAGTTGTAAAAAAGCAAGTGAAATAAATATATGTGGATGTAAGTATATACGTGGATGAACCTGGTCAAGAGTAACCGCCTGTCAGGGACGTTCTACACAATTGGCATCTTTAAGATAATGTGATATGTTGCTGCAAAGTAGCGTCCCATTCATATTTATACCATTTCAAGCCCTTGCAGCCTCTCCCACTCAACCATTTACCAGATGATGTCAGTCAAGTTCCTGAGGATTCAGGGCATAAGGCCGTAGGGGGGACATTGGCATTGGGCCAGAGGATGACATAGAAAATATTGTGATCCTACAAGCTGCCTACACACATGTACCTTCCCTCACATTCTTTCTCTCAGTAGCAGAGCTCAGTATATCTCCCCTGTGTGTGTTCTCTGCAGCTACCTTCTTAATTAATCCCTCATTAAGCAAATTGTCAGCAGAGCAGCATCCCACCCCTATCCCCTCCTCTCCTCTCTGAGGACCACCTACACTTGGAGAAAAACAACACTTTAGGAGAAACGAAGAAGAAAAACTCTTAATAAAAGCTTCCGGAAATGTTATGTTTCCAACTCCAACAGGATTTGGAAAACCAATACTTTGAGTGTGTATGTCTTAAGCAATGATGCAAATCCCTTCAGATTCAGGGATGGGAACACATGTACATGAGTGTGTCTAGGAAGTTCCCATCTTACATGTCATAAAGATGTGCCTGTGTTGAAAAAATGTAAGTTTAATCATCACTTCACCGACAGCACTGTTTAGTGACTTTTGTTAAGCGATTGAACAAGGGCACCTCCCTCCCTCTCGACTTATCCATCAGTCATTTAAAACACATAACTGTTTTCTGTAGAGTGTAATAGCAGCATTACGAAGAGTTTCTCTCCACCTCCAAGCCTGACATGTTGACTTTGTGTAATCATCAAACAGCCTGTGTGGAGAGCACAGAGGCAGAATGCATTGGCTGAAATACAATCTGGGAACACACGGCTATCGTCTGACAATGATATTGGTTTAGAATTAGCTTGTATACTGGCTAGTAGTGAAACAATCTGGTTGTACATATCGTCTCTCAACTCCAACTCAAGTCTCGCATCTCAATCAAAGCCAATCAAATCGACAAAACTGAAAACCTCCATGCACGGTAGTGCGCGTGTGTGTGTGTGTGTGTGTGTGTGTGTGTGTGTGTGTGTGTCCGCCCCCAATTGTGACTTAAGCGTGTATGTGTGTGTGTGTGTGTGTGTGCGTGCGTGCGTGCGTGCGTGCGTGCGTGCGTGCGTGCGTGTGTGTCTGTGTCTGTGTGAATATCTGTGGCTGGCCTGCTTGCTGACTCGGGTGCAGTGTGTTGTGAATGTTAAGCAGAGCAGTGTGGGGTGGTGGCGTCCAGGCCTAGTGATTAATGTTGACACGGTAAGAAGAGGCCAGCCTGTTGACATCCATTACTGCTCTCTGCTTAACGAGGCCGGGGCCGTGGAGACATCGACCACACCAGGCCAACCACACACACACACACACACACACAGACACACACATATCAAGGCGAACGCTCACACCGGCACTGTATCCCTACAAATTCAGCTGCAAAGGATTTCCATCCAGAGTCAACATTCAGTACCACGGTGGGATATAGTGTGTCCTATATGTATTGAGAACAAAAGCATGATGTGGAGGTTAAGTTGAGAGCAGTGAGCTCTCACTCCAGACACAAGAGTTTGCATTCCTTGTCAGACTTTCAAATGTTGTAGCTATGACCACAATCTATTATTCATCTGGAGCAAGAGTTTAAGCCAGCATGACAACTTCTTTATTTTTTTGTCGTTTTTGTCGTCATTTTTATCAGTTATGATAACAATGTACTGACCAGGTTAATTGCTTTGATCTGTAAACATGGTGACAACAGGGACATTCTGTCTTTCTGACCACCAAATTCTAATCACTTCTTCCTTGAGTCCAAGTGGACATTGTGCCAACTTTGAAAACAACGCTCCAGGCGTTCCTGAGATATCCCGTTCACGAGAATGGACCGGACGTACGGACGTCCATACAGATGTGCGCACATATTTAGACAGACACCAACCGGAAAACACGCAGCAAACCATTTTTTTCTGCCTTACAGAGACTCGGCTCTCTGAGGAAGCAGCAGTTTCTCATCTGAATGGTTTTAACATCATATGCTTTGACAGAGATAAAAGGAAATCATGGAACTTGATTGGGGCGGGCTCTGTATGGCTTTCAACAATAATTGGGTAACAAACTTCATGGTGAGAGAGACTATATGAACTGATGACTGTGTCCTTTAGACCACACTATTTACCACGAGTGTTCTCGCACATCAACGTGATTTTAGTGTATGTACCCGGGCCTGATTTCACACTAGCTGCTGAGCACATAGCGGAAAGTTATAACTAGGGATGCACCGATACCCGATACCAGTATCGGGTATCGGGTATCGGGTCCGATACTGTGCTCATGTACTCGTACTCGCAAAATGGCTCCAATACAACGGCACCGATACCACTTTACAACAGCACGACGTTAACCTCTCGTCACCATCTTTCGGGTCCTCACGCTCCACATCCCCGATGGTGCGGGGACGGTGGTTTGCCCGACCCCGCAGGGCCGGGATCCCACCTTAGCCGGTGCACGCTGGCCCTCACTTTCATTGCGCCACGGGTTTTGCTTGCACCCTCTGACTCGGGCGTGCGTTAGACTCCTTGGTCCGTGTTTCAAGATGGGTCGGGTGGGTTGCCGACATCGACACAGACCTCTGGCGCCTTTTACGTGGGCCGCGGCACGACACAGTTGAGGCGCACTGAGGACAGTCTGCCCTGGCCGACAGTCACACCGGGAGCAGGGAGCCCCATCACCGTGTGGCGAGGTCTGGGCGGGGAGCGCTGTAAAGCTGCGGCCCGAGCCTTTTCAAGCCGACCTAGAGCCGGTCGCGGCGCACTGCCTCGTATGCGGGACTCCCCAGCCTGACGTGTTTTGCTCACACCCTCCAGCTGGCTGTTAACGAGGGTCTTTTGGTACAGAGAAGTACTCGTATTGGTATTGGAGAGTACCCAAATGTAAGTACTTGTACTCGGTCTGAAAAAAGTGGTATCGGTGCATCCCTAGTTATAACAGAGCTGTCAATCAGACTGGCCAACAACCAATCTTTCTACTGGGGGATTTTAACAGATGTGACATCACCAAGCATTTGCCCAATCTGGAGCAATATGTAACAACACCCACCAGAAGGCAGAATATGCTGAACTTGTGTTATGGCAACATTCCTAATGCATATATCTCAAAGCCCCGCCCTCCTCTTGGTCGTTCTGACCACAATGTCATTCTGTTACTGTCATAGAACAGGTCACAACTGAAAACAGGTGTACCTATTACAAAAAAACATCCAAGTGTGGAATAAAGAGGCCACGGAAACACTAAGGGGTTGTTTTGAATTGACTGACTGGAATGTGTTTTTGAATGATTGTGGTAGTGATTTTAATTTACTGACTTATGTAGTGACCTCTTATATTTCATACTGTGAGGACACTGTCACTCCCACTACACAATGTATGTGTGCTGCATCCAAGCAACAAGCAATGGTTCACCAAGGTCATGAAAAACTGCCTGTTTCAAAAGAAAAAGTCCTTCTTACAAGACGACAAGCTCGGGGTGACGAACCTGGAGAAAGAGTTCAGAAGGAAGCCAAGTTGGCCAAGATCAACTACAAAGATAAGGTCGAGAAGAAACTAACATCTGGAAATGCTTGACAGGGGTTAAACATCATGATGGGTAGAGCCCCCAAACCTGCAGTGATTGACTGCCCGGACCCCCCCTCCTTTGCAGAGCAGCTTAACAGCTTCGTCAGCAGGTTTAACAGCCACAGCCCACCAACCAACTGGTGCAGAGAGAAAGCAGACTCACAACAACTACCTCTTATCTAACCCCTCAGTATCGAAGGCCAGCTGGTAGAAAAGACAAAGTCTTTTAAATATCTTGGGACAGAGATAGACACCTCCCTGTCCTTTTCCCAGCACACATACTAGTACAACACAAACGTACATGAAACCCCATCATCGCCTCCACCTGCTGAGAAAGGTCAGGACCTTCAAAGTCAGCAAGAACATTCTAACTCTGGTTTACCGGTCAGTAAACACCTTCAACATTTTATCCTGGTACAATGCCTTCACTACCAAACACAAAATAATCAAAGCCAGCAAAATAATTCGTTCACCCTAAATTCCTGAAAATCTGAACTGTACACCTGGTCACTGATCAGGAAAACCAGTCTGCTCAAGCAGGACCCCTTTCACCCCCTCCACCAATCTTTCCAGTTACTTCCATCAGGTCAATTCTACAAAGTCCCACTGGCCCAGAAAAACATCTACAAAAGATATTTTATTCCTCAGTGATCAGCACTCTGAATAGATAAGCTCTGTACCCTGACCTGTTAGCACTGCTTCTGTAGTTTTAACGGTTTTAGTCCTATTTTACATGTGTTTGTTTTTAAAGTGTTTTATATGTTTGTTTGATGTTGAGCCCTGTCAATATATCTATCTATCCAACAAAAATAAGAATAATATAATACCCAGGTTGTATATAACCAGAATTTCACTTTTAACATACTGTAGTTGTCATTCACGGTTAAAAAAAAGTGCTTGCATCGATAATTCAAAATATTGTCATTGAAAGTAAACCAGGGCAGAATCGTCCAAAATAAAGGATCTGTAATAAAGATTTCTCACAGATATGCAAGACTGCAGGTGAACACCAACCTAATATCACGCTAAAGAGTGTAATAGACCCTCCTGTCCACCAGAGGACTGCGTGTCAGCGTCACGGTTTGCCTCACAGGTATGTGAAAATGACACACCTGTATTAGCTTTCAGTACCAGCAGGGAGCAACAAAGCCACTGAGTTAGGGTTAGGCAAGAAAAACACTTAGATGGGTTAAGGGAAAACATCATGGTTAGAGCTTAAAGTAAGTAAGCATACTAAGTAACCCATACAGAAACAACGTAACGTCAGTGAGGAAAACACATCAAAAATGTCACATGACAACCGTCACTACAAAACACCTGACAAACGTCATTAACGTAACTTACAAAATGAAATACCAATCTCCAACACGGGTCTCCTGGTTTCAAATCTTGTGTTTGTTGGACCCATCAAAGTCCCCAACCGCCCACCATAGGTGCTCTTTTTCACTTTATATTCTATGTAACTACGTCTGAAGTTAGATTGCCATCACTACACAACATGTGACACATGTGAAGACACTGCACCTTCATGCAGGCGTGTAATAAGCACATCTCTTTGGATAGGCGGGTCTATTACACGATTAGTCGTGAGACTGGGCTGTGTACACGCACACACACACACACACACACACACACACATTTCACATACATTTCTTCCTTGCTATTGACAAATAGCTGATTCAAAGATATGAAGTGGATGCTGAGTATACGCACAATGTTCACAAATACACACAAGCTGATACACACAGCTCTCCTAGCATCCATTCCATCTCCCACCATGAAACCAACATGGTGTCCAACAGGTCTTTGATTGCTCTAAGTATATCTGGCTTTCTCTCTTTTTCTCTCTCTCTGCTTGCAGCCCTTTTGTGTCAACTTAGAGAGAATGTGCTCGAAAATGACTATCTGCTGGATGGCATCACTGACAACTGCTGAGTCCCTGAACCTCGGGAGCTCCACGCCACCGTCTCATCCCTCTCATTATCACAGAACCCTATCTGCTCTGTGAAGGAGGCCCAGTGATAAACACAACTACCGCCTCTCTCTCCCACTCCAACAGAATCTGACTCTCAATCAGCCCTAGAAAACACTGAATAACACTGAAGCAAATGTGACTAGAAGTCAGTTACCTTCTGGAGAGTGGTAATGGAGTTGATTGAGTGGGTCGAGTCCTATGGTGGGTTACACTATTATAAAAACCAGTTGCTTTGTCCTTGTCGGTTTAGTCTGTGGACCTAAGGAGGAGTTAAGAGTGTTTGACAAAGCAAGAAACAGAACAATCAGCAGCGATAATGCACAAGAACGGTTTCCCTTTTTTCTTTCCAAGGGAGAGTGGGCTTGTCATGTTCTTCACATTTTGTCACCAGTCCAGAGAGATGGGTCAGGTTTCAAACCTTTTGCAGTTGTAATTATACAGTATATACATTATATACAGTATATACAGTATATACAGTACTTGCGGTGGGCACACTAGCAGTCTATTGGCTTTCTTTACAGGAAATGTATCTGAATTTATCACTAATAGGACAGGAGGTACTGGGGCGGCTGTGGCTCAGAGGTAGAGCAGGCCATCCACCAATCTGAATGTCGTAGGTTCGATCCCCGGCTTCTCCACACATGCGAAGTGTCCTTGAGCAAGATACTTAATCCCAAACTGCTCCTGAAGGCTGAGCCATCGGTGTGTAAATGAGTCTTTAGATCAGATCCTGATGGGCAGGTTGGCTCCTTGCATGGCAGCCTCTGCCATCAGTGTGTGAATGTGTGTGTGAATGGGTGAATGCTGACATGTAGTGAGAGAGAGCTTTGAGTGGTCAGAAGACTAGCGGTACTATATAAATGCAAGTCCATTTAGCATTCCATTTACTCACAATCATAGCCACATATCATCATAGCATCATTAAATAGCATTTCAAATCCATTTGTTTCATTCCTGTTCTGTGAGGACTGCCCCCCTCTATAGCGCCACTCAGAAATAAGGGCTATTCCCACATTGTCCCACTCATTTTCTTCTCAGTTTTGTCACTAAAACTGGAGCTCGCCATAGTATGTTTGTGGAATCGTGATTAGGGAAAATGCTCCAACAACAACAACACACATATTCCTCAGAGCTGGCTCTGACATTTCATCAGCATCACAAGTGGATTGGACGAAATGTTTATTTTCCGTTCCCTTCGTTGTCTTTTGGAGAGGGACACATTCACCAGCAGCCAGACATAAAATCACTCATTATTCACTTTTTGCCTCAATATGTTTACTTTTCAGAGTGGAGAAGCTTTTGTAACATCAATACTTGCACTAGACCGCTTATCTAAACCAGGATGTTACTAACATAACATAACATATTAAGCGTCTCGAGATAACTTCTGTTATGATTTGACGCTATGTGAAAAATAAATTGAATTGAATTGAATTGAATTGAATAACCACAAATTGAAATATATCAACGATATAAAGTGTGATCCATATCGGACCATATGTATATATATATATATATATATATATATATATATATACATATATATGTATATATGTGTATATATGTATATCTATATATATATATATCTATATGTATATATGTATATACATATAGATATATATATCGCCTTGCTTACAGTATCGCAATATATTGAATGGTTACCCCTGTATTGTACCCTGTATCTTGCCAATACACAGTGCGTACTCACTGTGTACAACTCCAGATTGCTTTCTGCCAAAGTGCTAGCCAACTGTGTTTGTGTGTGTGAGTGTGTAGAAGAGCAATATCCCCAGTCCTTAGTTATTTATTTAGGGTTTAAGACGCCAAACCCAGCTAATCTGCTTCATCAGGACTGTTAGAGTGTTGTTTGATCAGAATTGATCGAGACTGGCCAGCCAACAAACGCCCCACCAATTGTCATCAGATTCTAATGAATGTCTGAGCACAGGGCATGTCATTTTCACTTTTTAGTTTTCTATTGTTTTTAAAATGTGGGTGAACACATCACATGCTGAAACATGATGGGAGCGGAATGCAGTAAGACAGAGAGGATGAGATAAATCACACTCAGAGGAGTAACCAGATTAGTGGGGACAGAAGGAAGGGTTTTTTTTTACCTCAAAGACATATTTGCTAAATGGACACGCACGAACGCATGCACACATGCGTGTGCGCGCGCACACACACACACACACACACACACACACTTTCTTTATCTTTAAGTTATTGAATTTGGAGTCAAATTAAATTTCCCCAAAATGTAACCAGAACATTAACATGGAACTGAAAGAGCAACTGTTGGTGGAAGGGAGGTTAAAATCTGCTTCTCTGCACACCACACACTCATAGCTGGGTGTGTTTAGGTTGGGTCTGTATATAGCAACATACAGTACAATGTCAATACAAAGGTCAAAATGTAACAGGATTAAAAATAGCCAAACGTGTGTTGGAGTATAAAGAAATGCTAATTGAACTTTTAGAGGGAAAACATTTGAAAAACAATACTTTTTTATAATTTTTTACATTTTGACAACAGAACAGTGTTACAGACAAAGAGTTTGAGGAATACAGGCGAGTTGAGTGCTTAACTGAATGAAATTAATCAATGAGTGTAGTCCCAGATTGCTAGGTATGCATTTCAGAGTTAAACCTGCAGTAGGAAGAATGTTTTTGGCATCATTTGTCAAAAATTCCATAATAACCTTTCAATTCAATTCAATTCAATTTATTTTTATATAGTGTCAAATCACAACAGAAGTTATCTCAAGACGCTTTATATATAGAGCAGGTCTTAGACCGTACACCATAGTTTAGAGACCCAACAAGATCCACCAAGTGCGCTGTGGCCAGGAAAAACTCCCCGTTTACCGGGAAGAAACCTGGAGCAGAACCGGGCTCTGGGTTGGAGGCCATCTGCCGAGACCGGCTGGGGGGATAGATAGATAGAGAGAGAGTGAGAGAGAGAGAGAGAGAGAAGCAACCACAATAATAGCACAGCAAATATAATAACTAATACAAGTAGGACTAATAACACAAAACCAGTAGTAGTGGATGTAAAAGAGTGATAATACAACTATCAGAATTGATATCATTGGGTCGTCCAAAGATGGGCTTTCAAGTTGAGCTTCCAGCTGTCTCAGTCCTCCATACATCTGGCTAGCTCACCAGCACTGTCCAGCATCTCTCCTCAGTACGTATGTTGGTGTGGGACGTCCCTGTGATCGATGCCCGTGCGTTGGTTCCTGCAGCATCAGCATGCTTGCTGGGAGTTCTTGATGTCTTTGGCAGTGACCGAGAAGTCTCATTCTCCAGGCTGCCACTTTGTCATTAAGCCTGTGTAGTCCCTCGTTAGCCTTGGTAGTCCCTCGTACAGACGTAGTTAATTAATGACGGTAGCAGTTGGTGTCAAGCAGGCAGCGGACGCGGCAGCAGATGCAGCCACAATCCAGGTGACATCCAGATCCAGGTGAGACCTCGCTCCAAGTGTACCCCTGCTCCAGGTATAACCCCGCTCCAGGTGTAACCCCGCTCCAGGTGTAACCCCGCTCCATGGTTACCTGCGAGACAAGGAGGCACAAGGGCTCCCGGGAAAGAATGAAGTTAGTAACAATGAATGGGAAAGGAATATATACAGAAGGAGAGAGGAGCTCAGTGTGTCATTGGAAGTCCCCCGGCAGACTAGGCCTATAGCAGCTTAACTAGGGGCTGGTCAAAAAGCAGCCCTAACTATAAGCGTTATCAAAGAGGAAAGTCTTTAGCCTTCTCTTAAATGTGGAGAGGGTGTCTGCCTCCCGGACTGAAACTGGGAGCTGGTTCCACAGAAGAGGAGCTTGATAGCTGAAGGCTCTGGCTCCCATTCTACTTTTGGAGACTCTAGGAACCTCAAGTAACCCTGCTGCATTCTGGGAGCGCAGTGCTCTAGTGGGGTAATAAGGTACTATGAGCTCTGTAAGATATGATGGGGCCTGACTGTTTAGCGCTTTGTAGGTGAGGAGGGCGATTTTAAATTCTATTCTGGATTTTACAGGCAGCCAGTGTAGAGAAGCTAATACAGGAGTAATATGATCTCTTTTTCTAGTTCTTGTCAGTACACGTGCTGCAGCATTCTGGATCAACTGGAGAGTCTTAAGAGACTTATTGGAGCAGCCTGATAATAAGAAGTTGCAGTAATCTAGTCTAAAAGTAATAAATGCATGGACTCATTTTTCTGTATCATTTTGAGACAGGATGTGTCTGATCTTCGCAATGTTACGTAGATGAAAGAAGGCAGTCCTTGATGTTTGTTTTATGTGAGAGTTAAAGGACGTATCCTGATCAAAGATAACTCCCAGATTCCTTACGGTGGTGCTGGAGGCCAGGGCAATGCCACCTAGAGTAACTATATCATTAGATAATTTATTTCGGAGGCGTTCAGGGCCAAGTACAATAACTTCAGTTTTGTCTGAGTTTAACATCAGGAAATTGCAGGCCATCCAGGTTTTTATGTCCTTAAGGCATGCTTGAAGTTTAGTTAACTGGTTTGTTTCGTCTGGCTTGATCGATAGATATAATTGGGTATCATCTGCATAACAATGAAAGTTTATGGAGTGTTTTCTAATAACATTGCCTAAGGGAAGCATATATAAGGTAAATAGAATTGGTCCAAGTACAGAACCCTGTGGAACTCCGTGACTAACTTTGGCGTGCATGGAGGACTCATCGTTAACATGTACAAACTGAGATCGATCTGATAAATAGGACTTAAACCAACTTAGTGCAGTTCCTTTAATGCCAATTAAATGTTCCAGTCTCTGTAATAGGATGTGATGGTCAATGGTGTCGAAAGCAGCACTAAGATCTAACAAGACAAGTACAGAGATAAGTCCTTTGTCCGATGCAATTAGAAGGTAATTTTTAATTTTCACTAGTGCTGTCTCTGTGCTATGGTGCACTCTAAATCCTGACTGATAATCCTCCAATAAATGATTGTTCTGTAGAAAGTCACACAGCTGACTGGCAACTGCTTTCTCGAGTATTTTGGAGGTAAAGGGAAGGTTAGATATAGGTCTATAGTTGGCTAGGACCTCTGGATCGAGAGTGGGCTTTTTAAGAAGAGGTTTAATTACAGCTACTTTAAAGGACTGTGGTACATAGCCTGTTAGTAAAGACACATTGATCATATCCAGTAAAGAGGTGCTAACTAAGGGTACAACTTGTTTAAGCAGTCTAGTTGGAATAGGGTCTAGGAGACAGGTAGATGATTTAGATGAAGAGATCACTGAAGTCAGTTTGTGGAGGTCGATGGGAGAAAAGCAGTCTAAATATATATCAAGTTGTACAGCTGTTTCTAAGGTTCCTAAGTTTGAGGATAAATTGGTACCAGTTGAGGGTAGGAGGTGATTAATTTTGTCTCTAATAGTTAGGATTTTATCATTAAAGAAACTCATGAAGTCACTACTACTGAGGGTTGTAGGAATACATGGCTCAATAGAGCTGTGACTCTCTGTCAGCCTGGCTACAGTGCTGAACAGAAACCTGGGGTTGTTCTTATTTTTCTCTATTAATGATGAGTAATGGGCTGCTCTGGCATCACGGAGAGCCTTCCTATATGTTTTAAGACTATCTTGCCAGACTAAATGAGATTCTTCCTGTTTGGTGGAACGCCATATCCTTTCCAGTTTCCTCGATGCTTGCTTTAATTTGCGTGTTTGAGGGTTATACCATGGAGCTGACTTCCTTTGCTTTATTAACTTCTTTTTTAGAGGGGCAACAGAATCAAGTGTGACTCTCAGTGAGTCTGTAGCACTATCTACAAGATGATCAATTTGGGTGGGGCTAAAGTTAGCATACGAGCCCTCTGTTATATTGAGACATGGTATTGCATTTAATGCTGATGGAATCACTTCCTTAAATTTAGCTACAACACTATCGGATAGACATCTAGTGTAAAACACTTTTTTTCTGATGGTGTATAGTCTAGTAATAAGAATTCAAAAGTGATTAAATAATGGTCTGAGAGAGAGAGAGCATTTCATTGTTGACTGTTACTAGTATATAACTTGTTGCATTGTCGACTGTTACTATTATATAACTTGTTGCATTGTTGACTGTTACCAGTATATAACTTGTTGCATTGTTGACTGTGTTACTAGTAAATAACTTGTTGCATTGTTGACTGTGTTACTAGTATAAAATGTGCTGCATTGTTGACTGTGTTACTAGTATATAACTTGTTGCATTGTTGTCTGTGTTACTAGTATATAACTTGTTGCATTGTTGACTGTGTTACTTGTATATATATTGTTGCATTGTTGACTGTGTTAGTAGTATATAACTTTTTGCATTGTTGACTGTTACCAGTATATAAATTGTTGCATTGTTGACTGTTACCAGTATATAACTTGTTGCATTGTTGACTGTTACCAGTATATAACTTGTTGCATTGTTGACTGTGTTACTAGTAAATAACTTGTTGCATTGTTGACTGTGTTTCTAGTATAAAATGTGCTGCATTGTTGACTGTGTTACTAATATATAACTTGTAGCATTGTTGTCTGTGTTACTAGTATATAACTTGTTGCATTGTTGACTGTGTTACTTGTATATATATTGTTGCATTGTTGACTGTGTTAGTAGTATATAACTTTTTGCATTGTTGACTGTTACCAGTATATAAATTGTTGCATTGTTGACTGTTACTAGTATATAACTTGTTGCATTGTTGACTGTGTTACTAGTAAATAACTTGTTGCATTGTTGTCTGTGTTACTAGTATATAACTTGTTGCATTGTTGACTGTGTTACTTGTATATATATTGTTGCATTGTTGACTGTGTTAGTAGTATATAACTTTTTGCATTGTTGACTGTTACCAGTATATAAATTGTTGCATTGTTGACTGTTACTAGTATATAACTTGTTGCATTGTTGACTGTGTTACTAGTAAATAACTTGTTGCATTGTTGACTGTGTTACTAGTATATAACTTTTTGCATTGTTGACTGTGTTACTAGTATAAAATGTGTGGCATTGTTGACTGTGTTACTAGTATATAATTTGTTGCATTGTTGACTGTGTTACTTGTATATATATTGTTGCATTGTTGACTGTGTTACTTGTATATATAGTGTTGCATTGTTGACTGTTATTAGTATATAAATTGTTGCATTGTTGACTGTTACTAGTATATAACATGTTGCATTGTTGACTGTGTTACTAGTAAATAACTTGTTGCATTGTTGATTGTTACTAGTATAAAATGTGTTGCATTGTTGACTGTGCTAGTAGTATAAAATGTGTTGCATTGTTGACTGTTATTAGTATATACTGTAACTTGTTGCCTTGCTGATTGTGTTACTAGTATATAACTTGTTGCATTGTTGACTGTGTCACTTGTAAATAACCTGTTGCGTTGTTGACTGTGTTACGAGTATATACTGTAACTTGTTGCATTATTGACTGTTACTTGTATATATCTTGTTGCATTGTTGAATTTGTTACTAGTATATATCTTGTTGCATTGTTGACTGTGTTATTAGTATATACTGTAACTTGTTGCCTTACTGATTGTGTTACTAGTATACAACTTGTTGCATTGTTGACTGTTTTACTAGTATATAACTTGTTGCATTGTTGACTGTGTCAATAATATATAACATGTTGCATTTTTGAGTGTGTTACTTGTATATAACTTGTTCCATTGTTGCCTGTGTTACTAGTATATAACTCGTTGCATTGTTGACTGTGTTATTAGTATACAACTTGTTGCATTGTTGACTGTTAGTTGTATATAACTTGGTGCATTGTTGACTGTGTTACTAGTGTATACTGTAACTTGTTGACTGTGTTAGTAGTGTATATCTTGTAGCATTGTTGACTGTGTTACTAGTATATACTGTAACGTTTTGCATTGTTGACTGCATTACTAGTTTATAACTTGGTTTCGTTGTTGACTGTTACTAGTATATAACTTGTTGCATTGTTGACTGTGTTACTAGTAAATAACTTGTTGCATTGTTGTCTGTGTTACTAGTATATAACTTGTTGCATTGTTGACTGTGTTACTTGTATATATATTGTTGCATTGTTGACTGTGTTAGTAGTATATAACTTTTTGCATTGTTGACTGTTACCAGTATATAAATTGTTGCATTGTTGACTGTTACCAGTATATAACTTGTTGCATTGTTGACTGTTACCAGTATATAACTTGTTGCATTGTTGGCTGTTACCAGTATATAAATTGTTGCATTGTTGACTGCTACTAGTATATAACTTGTTGCATTGCTGACTATGTTACTAGTATATAACTTTGTTTCATTGTTGACTGTTACTAGTATATATCTTGTTGCATTGTTGACTGTGTTATTAGTATATACTGTAACTTGTTGCCTTACTGATTGTGTTACTAGTATACAACTTGTTGCATTGTTGACTGTTTTACTAGTATATAACTTGTTGCATTGTTGACTGTGTCAATAATATATAACATGTTGCATTTTTGAGTGTGTTACTTGTATATAACTTGTTCCATTGTTGCCTGTGTTACTAGTATATAACTCGTTGCATTGTTGACTGTGTTATTAGTATACAACTTGTTGCATTGTTGACTGTTAGTTGTATATAACTTGGTGCATTGTTGACTGTGTTACTAGTGTATACTGTAACTTGTTGACTGTGTTAGTAGTGTATATCTTGTAGCATTGTTGACTGTGTTACTAGTATATACTGTAACGTTTTGCATTGTTGACTGCATTACTAGTTTATAACTTGGTTTCGTTGTTGACTGTTACTAGTATATAACTTGTTGCATTGTTGACTGTGTTACTAGTAAATAACTTGTTGCATTGTTGTCTGTGTTACTAGTATATAACTTGTTGCATTGTTGACTGTGTTACTTGTATATATATTGTTGCATTGTTGACTGTGTTAGTAGTATATAACTTTTTGCATTGTTGACTGTTACCAGTATATAAATTGTTGCATTGTTGACTGTTACCAGTATATAACTTGTTGCATTGTTGACTGTTACCAGTATATAACTTGTTGCATTGTTGGCTGTTACCAGTATATAAATTGTTGCATTGTTGACTGCTACTAGTATATAACTTGTTGCATTGCTGACTATGTTACTAGTATATAACTTTGTTTCATTGTTGACTGTTACTAGTATATAACTTGTTGCATTGTTGACTGTTACCAGTATATAACTTGTTGCATTGTTGACTGTTACTATTATATAACTTGTTGCATTGTTGACTGTTACCAGTATATAACTTGTTGCATTGTTGACTGTGTTACTAGTAAATAACTTGTTGCATTGTTGACTGTGTTTCTAGTATAAAATGTGCTGCATTGTTGACTGTGTTACTAGTATATAACTTGTTGCATTGTTGACTGTGTTACTTGTATATATATTGTTGCATTGTTGTCTGTGTTACTAGTATATAACTTGTTGCATTGTTGACTGTGTTACTTGTATATATATATTGTTGCATTGTTGACTGTGTTACTTGTATATATATTGTTGCATTGTTGACTGTTACTAGTATATAACTTGTTGCATTGTTGACTGTTACCAGTATATAAATTGTTGCATTGTTGACTGTTACTAGTATATAACATGTTGCATTGTTGACTGTGTTACTAGTATAAAATGTGTTGCATTGTTGACTGTGCTAGTAGTATAAAATGTGTTGCATTGTTGACTGTGTTATTAGTATATACTGTAACTTGTTGCCTTGCTGATTGTGTTACTAGTATATAACTTGTTGCATTGTTGACTGTGTCACTTGTAAATAACCTGTTGCGTTGTTGACTGTGTTACGAGTATATACTGTAACTTGTTGCATTATTGACTGTGTTACTTGTATATATCTTGTTGCATTGTTGAATTTTTTACTAGTATATATCTTGTTGCATTGTTGTCTGTGTTATTAGTATATACTGTAACTTGTTGCCTTGCTGATTGTGTTACTAGTATACAACTTGTTGCATTGTTGACTGTGTTACTAGTATATAACTTGTTGCATTGTTGACTGTGTTACTGGTATATACTGTAACTTGTTGACTGTGTTAGTAGTGTATATCTTGTAGCATTGTTGACTGTGTTACTATGGATATAACTTGTTGCGTTGTTGACTGTGTTACTAGTATATACTGTAACGTTTTGCATTGTTGACTGTGTTACGAGTATATACTGTAACTTGTTGCATTATTGACTGTGTTACTTGTATATATCTTGTTGCATTGTTGAATTTTTTACTAGTATATATCTTGTTGCATTGTTGTCTGTGTTATTAGTATATACTGTAACTTGTTGCCTTGCTGATTGTGTTACTAGTATACAACTTGTTGCATTGTTGACTGTGTTACTAGTATATAACTTGTTGCATTGTTGACTGTGTTACTGGTATATACTGTAACTTGTTGACTGTGTTAGTAGTGTATATCTTGTAGCATTGTTGACTGTTCTACTTGTATATAACTTGTTGCGTTGTTGACTGTGTTACTAGTATATACTGTAACGTTTTGCATTGTTGACTGCGTTACTAGTATATAACTTGTTACATTGTTGACTGTGTTACTAGTATATAACTCGTTGCATTGTTGACTGTGTTACTAGTATATACAGTAACTTGTTACATTGTTGTCTGTGTTAGTAGTATATAACTTGTTTCTTTGTTGATTATGTTGCCAGTATATAACTTTTGTCAGGCTAAGAGTGTTAACTCAGAGGGTGGGTAACCCAAAGGGATGGACACACATTGTGATTGTTGGGTTGCTTCTAGTTGTGATTTGAGTGGACTGAATCCATTCAGTCTGGGTCAGTTGCTGAGTTTTCAGCATGACTTGTCATGTGTCATTTTATCCAGATTTCAGACTGCAAATGGCACCATAAAATGAGAACAACAAATTGTTCTGCCATGAATCTCCATTTTGTCTTGTTTGTCAGTCACACTTGAGAATTTGTATTCCAAGGGGTTTGTGGGCTTTTCTGGCAGCACGGCTCTTATCATATTCAACTTGTGTTCAATATGTAATTCCTGCAAAACATGTTGGAGGTAATGAGTTGTGTTGTATGTGGTGTCTTTAAACATAAGGTTTCAATAATCTTCAAGTCTGGTCTCAGAAGTTAATTGCCTTTATCCTCTTTATCCTATTGGTAAATGGTAAATGGACTTGCATTTATATAGCTCCTTTCTTGTCTTCCAACCACTCAAAGCTCTTTACGCTACATGTCAGCATTCACCCATTCACACACACATTCATACACTGATGGCATAGGCTTCCATGCAAGAGCCAAGCTGCCTATCAGGATCTGAACTAAAGAGTCATTCACACACCGATGGCTCAGCCTTCAGGAGCAGTTTGGGGTTCAGTGTCTTGCTCAAGGACACTTCGACATCTGTCAGTCTGTGCCTCTACAGTTTTTAAAATATCCTTCATTAGTTATGCTTAAGTTGTAGATTGTGAACATGGTCAAGATAA